>NW_017307681.1:222767-240902 GCF_000935625.1 Nanorana parkeri | reverse complement strand
AGGACTCTGTGCAAGCCACTCGAGTTCTTCCACACCAAACTTTTGGCTTTGTACACAGGGGACAATCATGAAGAAGCAAAAACGTAACCAGACTTACCACAAAGTTGGAAGAGTTCAATTGTCTACAATGTCTTTGTATGATGTGCTATTAATAGGAACTTCACTGGAGGCACTTGAGCTCAATAATTTGGAAGGGGGGGTCCACAAATTTTGACCAAATAGGTAATTGCAGTGGTAAGGTGTCCACAAACGTATGGTCATATGTGGTACTATACCTAACTGCATGATGACGGCAGTCAAATCTGGCTGCTTTAGACCTTTGCTGGAGGCCTCAACCTTATTTCAAGACCTCCAAGAATGAAGAATAATGGGTTACTTTTTTTGATTTTAAGGTAGGACCCGGACCAACTGTGCAAGATGTCAGAGGAACCTGTCCCTGCAGATCTCAGTGAAAGTCCTCTATTGCTTCGTGGTCATTCTCATCATTGCTGTGGTTGTGCTGGCATCCCTAGGTAAGGTACAGTCAAGTCACCACCTGAAACTGAGTAGATAAAGTGTCTGTCTTTATGTATGCATTTCCCATGTTATAGGTCCGGGGTGTCAGCGTTCACCAGAGAAAACCATCCTCTTCACTCTGCACCAGAGCAGCTTACACTCTAATGTCCCCCCACAGTCACACACTATTATTATACATTTATATAGCTCTGCCATATACCACAGTGCAGTACAGAGAATACTGAGCCAGTCACATCAGTCTCTGTTAAGGTACAGTCAAGTCACCACCTGAAACTGAGTAGATAAAGTGTCTGTCTTTATGTATGCATTTCCCATGTTATAGGTCCGGGGTGTCAGCGTTCACCAGAGAAAACCATCCTCTTCACTCTGCACCAGAGCAGCTTACACTCTAATGTCCCCCCACAGTCACACACTATTATTATACATTTATATAGCTCTGCCATATACCACAGTGCAGTACAGAGAATACTGAGCCAGTCACATCAGTCTCTGTACAGAGGAGCTTACACTCTAATGTCCCCCCACAGTCAAACACTCAGATTGAAGATAAATGCTGATTCCTCAGTCATATTGCTATAAAATAAAACATCTGTCCTGACATAAAGGCCGGATGTTGCTTTGCACATTACATCATCATCACATAGGATTGCTATTTTTAAGTAATGTCCCATTTCAGCTGAATATAAATACATAGGAGGCATGCGGGCTCCTCCGCTCCCCCGTCACTCCTATGAATTGATCAGTGCAAGGAGCAAATCCAGCAACCCACAGCAGCCAATCAGAATTCAATTTATTAAAGCCAAACCAACACGTAGCACATTGATTGGTTGTTAGATGTCCAGCTCTTTACACCTTGCTCTGTGCTTTATTATGCAGGGGATGAGACCACAGAGATTTGCGGGGGGATGAAATCACAGAGCCCTGCGGGGGATGAGACCACAGAGCTCTGCGGGGGATGAAATCACAGAGCCCTGCAGAGGATGAAACCACAGAGCTCTGTGGGGAGAAGAAACCACAGAGATCTGCGGGGGGATGAAACCACAGAGCTCTGCAAGGGATGAAACTACAGAGATTTGCGGGGGGATGCAACCACAGAGCTCTGCGAAGGATGAAACTACAGAGCTCTGCGGGGGATGAAACCACAGAGCTCTGCAAGGGATGAAATCACAGAGTCCTGCGGTGGATGAAACCACAGAGCTCTGCGGGGGATGAAACCACGGAGATCTGCAAGGGATGAAACCACAGAGCTCTGCGGGGGATGAAACCACGGAGATCTGCGAGGGATGAAACCACAGAGCCCTGCGGGGATGAAACCACAGAGCTCTGCGGGGGAGGAAACCACAGAGCTCTGCGGGGGATGAAACCACAGAGCCCTGCGGGGGAGGAAACCACAGAGCTCTGTGGGGGAGGAAACCACAGAGCTCTGTGGGGGAGGAAACCACAGAGCTCTGCGGGGGATGAAACCACAGAGCCCTGCGGGGGATGAAACCACAGAGATCTGCGGAGGATGAAACCGCAGAGCCCTGCGGAGGATGAAACCACAGAGCTCTGCGGGGGATGAAACCACAGAGCTCTGCGGAGGATGAAACCACAGAGCTCTGCTGCGGGGGATGAAACCATAGAGATCTGCGGGGGATGAAACCACAGAGATCTGCGGAGGATGAAACCGCAGAGCCCTGCGGAGGATGAAACCACAGAGCTCTGCTGCGGGGGATGAAACCATAGAGATCTGCGGGGGATGGAACCATAGAGATCTGCGGGGGATGAAACCACAGAGATCTGCGGAGGATGAAACCGCAGAGCCCTGCGGAGGATGAAACCACAGAGCTCTGCTGCGGGGGATGAAACCATAGAGATCTGCGGGGGATGGAACCATAGAGATCTGCGGGGGATGAAACCACAGAGATCTGCGGAGGATGAAACCGCAGAGCCCTGCGGAGGATGAAACCACAGAGCTCTGCTGCGGGGGATGAAACCATAGAGATCTGCGGGGGATGGAACCATAGAGATCTGCGGGGGATGAAACCACAGAGATCTGCGGAGGATGAAACCGCAGAGCCCTGCGGAGGATGAAACCACAGAGCTCTGCTGCGGGGGATGAAACCATAGAGATCTGCGGGGGATGGAACCATAGAGATCTGCGGGGGATGAAACCACAGAGATCTGCGGAGGATGAAACCGCAGAGCCCTGCGGAGGATGAAACCACAGAGCTCTGCTGCGGGGGATGAAACCATAGAGATCTGCGGGGGATGGAACCATAGAGATCTGCGGGGGATGAAACCACAGAGATCTGCGGAGGATGAAACCGCAGAGCCCTGCGGAGGATGAAACCACAGAGCTCTGCTGCGGGGGATGAAACCATAGAGATCTGCGGGGGATGGAACCATAGAGATCTGCGGGGGATGAAACCACAGAGATCTGCGGAGGATGAAACCGCAGAGCCCTGCGGAGGATGAAACCACAGAGCTCTGCTGCGGGGGATGAAACCATAGAGATCTGCGGGGGATGGAACCATAGAGATCTGCGGGGGATGAAACCACAGAGCTCTGCGGGGATGAAACCACAGAGCGGAAGGTGGACTCCATTGCAATTGTAAAACTTAGCTTGGCTTCCCGCCACCATGCCAAGGGTAATTGTCAGGACAGCAGAGGGATGGACGCACGTCCCGCAGCACACAAATCAGAGCAATGCAGCATTGGGGGGTGGGGGGAGGGGCGTTCTTTAAGATATGTTGAAATCTGTTATTGGATTTCGCCGGAAGCGACTTTACGAGAAGTTTCTTCATCTGTGACGGAAGACACAACGTCTCATCCGAGAAGTAAACATTACGAATAGACGACCTTCCAGTCATCCGCGTTCTCCTCCCAGATATTCCTAACAACAAAATGTAATGAAAGTGATCTGGCCCGTGAGCGCGGATATAAATCATTAGGACGCCGCGGCGGTCACATGTGTGCCGGTGCCTGGAGGAATGCGGGAGGAGGGGCCGTCCACTGGAGAGCAATACAGGAAGTCCGACTCGTCATAACTTTATTCGCACAACTTCCTTTTTTATCTTTATAACGATCAGATTTCTTAAAGCCAAAAACTGAACTTCAATGTAGCTAAAAACATTCCAAGTCCATCCACACGCAGTCCTCAATCCCATCCACACGCAGTCCTCAATCTCTGACAGTTCATTTATAAATGGCAGCCACAGCCTGAGTAGAAAAGCCTGTCCACTGCCAGCATACTGCTCTGTGAGGAAGCAGCGGCCTCTCTGCACCAGTCCAACACACCCCAAGCTGAGCCAGCACTAGAGCTAGCCAATCAGTTGGTAGCAAGAGCTTCGCTGGTTGGAGAGCTTCGTGTTTAATAGACATGGGCATTCGGTTTGAGTATATCTTGGTATACACCAACATGGCGGCGCCCAAACATACGGGTCCTGCCACAACACAGTGGCCGACGTGGCCGACGCTCGTTCTGGATTTTCAGTGTGACATCAGACGCTGAGCGCACGGTGGTCGCATTAGCCGCCGGCGCATTCTGTGCAGACATGCCGCCATCTTTGAGTATATCTTGGTATACATCAAGATGGCAATGCCCGAACATACGGGAGCTGCCACCTTGGTGCATACCAAAATGCACTCAAAGGTGGCGGCGCGCAAACGCAGAACACGCCGACGGCCGCCGCTCGTTCTGCATTTTTAATGTGACGTCACATGCTGAACGTGCGGTTGCCATACCGGCCGCTAATTGCATTTTCAGTGTGCGGTTTCATTTGTTTCGTCAGAAAGCGTTTTTTCCCCCCCCGGTGCGCATGTGTAATGTTTATTAGGGTGTGTGTTGAACCTCTGCAGAGAGGTCTCTCTCTCATTTTCAAATCTCACCTGAGCAAACTGTAGAGAGATGCTGATTGGTTGCCATGGGCACCCAGTGGTCAGCAGAGGTGGCGAGGATGTGTTCTTTCGTGTGATGCTTGAGGCAGGGTGCTGTCATGTTTCCAGGAGCCTCCCACCACACCGGATCTTATTACGGAGAATAGGCCAGCAGGAGGACCCGGGGATGAGGTCACTGGGTCTCAATAGAGGTATTTCTATTACAATTTTAATTGCATGTTAAAGGAGAACTATGAGGGGAGTGCTTTTAACTACAATGAGACTGTCACAGGTCGGCTCAGTAGATCGGGAGGTGAGGGAACACATACCGGCGTTCGAGTGGGCGGGTACAGCTGGCTCTGCCTCTAGATAGGCAGAGCCAGCTGTCACTCACGCAGCTGGGCGGATCTCGACATCGTTGTCGGGATCCGCTCCGGCTGCGGCGTCTCAGTATACCGCGAGGTGTAGCTCCCTACATACTGAGCTTAGGGTGACGGGAGGACGCTAGTTTTTGCCCTCCCGTTACCCTAAGGAGAACTATGGGGAAAAGACTTAACCCCATAGTTCTCCTTTAATGAAGAGAAGGTATTCTATGTACATTACACTTCTGGCTGCTGAGAACATGACGGCTACTAAGGGGGTTATTCACAAAGCGCGAAGGCAGCCGAGTGGATAGCCGAGCTGTAGTGAAGTGACCCGAACACGCTCTGCTGAGCGGAAGTGCAGGAGGACTTCGACTTCAACATCTGGATCGGCTGAGCCGAAGCTCCGGCAGATCGCTCGCTGCCATTCGCCCCAATTCTCATAGGGGGCCGAACGGCAGTCAGTGAATAGCCGAATGCTGCCGAGCGTCATGCGGCTCTGCTCGGTACCTCCGTGGTACCGACCAGAATAACAAATCAATGAAAATAGTTTTCAAAAAAGTGGAAAAAAATATTTTTTTTAAATGTAAATACATATTAAATAAAAAAAAAATAAAGATTAAAAAACAAACCAAACAATTAGGCGGAGCTAGCAGTGACAGCTAGCTCCGCCCAACTGTTTCCTATTAGCCGGCACCTGCTAGAGTCTTCTAGCAGGTCTTCTAGCAGGTCCCGGCCAATGAATAACAACTGGGCGGAGCCGGCCACGACGTCACGGCCCAGTTGTTATTGTTTAATGACAGATCAGCGTCCCCGGGTCATTTGGGGACGCTGATCTGTCATTACAACTGGGCGGAGCCAGCCATGAGATCACGGCTGGCTCCACCCAGCTGTCATTTGCGGGGCGGCAAAGGCCGTCCTTCCCGCTTCTGCTGACACTTAGGTTCAGAGGAGCCGATATGCATATGCCTTCGGCACGGCCGCCTTCAGCTGCTGTATGGGCTATAGTGAATATAGTGAATAGCCCGTACAGCAGCCCACTGAACCGAAGGGCTCCGGACGGCCGAAGAGAGCCGAAGGATCAGCTGAAGCTACTGTTGGATCCTTCGGCTCCTCTGTGAATAACCCTTCAAGTGTGCCGTCCTTGATGATGTTGAGTATCAGGAGAGTGTGAATCAGTCAGCCAATAAAGTGTATGACTTAAACTCCCAACCTTCTGCAGATAGGAATGAGAACGTCTTATAACAACAACCTTTTCATACGATTCCCTCAAAGTGACTCTGGAATTTCCATGATTTCCCCGCAGTTTTTCGGAAAGTCAATTCCCTCTACGATGACTTCAGCTTGGCAAAGTCCAGTTACGAGAAGAAGATTGTCTCGGTGCAAGTTGACCTCCAGGAACTCGGTAAATATTTCCCTCCGAGCAGAGAGTTTGTGAGATCCTCCAGAGACAGGACCCGTGACTTCGGCCTGATTTGGGCGACAACTTTTGTATCTTTGGGTCAGGCTGATGTGAACCGTTCTTCCTTTAGTGAATACATACCTCCCAGCTCTCTGAGAGGAGATAGAGGGACACCTTCCTGCACAATGCATTTGGGCAATGGACACACCCCTGAGGACCATTAGGAATTTTAGGCCAAAAATGATTGGTTGATCCCAGAATTGTTTGTTTTTCACCATTACTTTTCCTTTGTATTGGATTTTCGGAGCAAACAAGATAATTAGGAGATAAGATGAAGGTTTTGGTGCAGAATAACACTTTTGGTAGTTCAATAGAATAGAACCTTCTCATAGATGTACATAAGACCAAATAGAGGGACAACTGTGGAGGAAAGAGGGACTAGAGGGATTTGGTTCCAGAAGAGGGACAGTTGGGTGGTATAGTGCATGACCAATCAGACACAACTCCTGGTTCCATCACCCTTGTTAAGTCCCCCCCCCCCATAGTGGGCGACCAATCAGACACAACTCCTGGTTCCATCACCCTTGTTAAGTCCCCCCCCCCATAGTGGGCGACCAATCAGACACAACTCCTGGTTCCATCACCCTTGTTAAGCCCCTCCCATAGTGGGCGATCAATCAGACACAACGCCTAGTTACATCACCCTTGCTCCTCCCCCTTCCTTGGCATAGGTATATTATGAAAACGCAGCCTCATGTCTGTATTGCACATTGTTTCTCCTTCAGGCTTCCTTTTCTTAAAGTGGAACATTCCGTGACCCGTAGCAATAGATTCCGGACCCAATATGAGGCTGCAGTGTCATTTGTTCAAATCAGTTGAACGTTGTATTATTGAAAGTCCTCCTTGAGCTCCAGTCAATAATTATGCCCGGGCTGAGATGACGCCATCAGTCTGCTGCAGGCTGGAGGAAGCATTTCCTCAGTCTCCCCTCCCCCGGTGATCAGTCTGCTGCAGGCAGGAAGAAGCATTTCCTCAGTCTCCCCTCCCCCTGTGACCACCCTGCAATGTACACAAAACACCCACCCAGCACGGTCATTGGCATGACTGCATTATCTTTGATCCGGCATCTCAGTCCGGGATGTAGAAGCTGATCCTGACCATTCATAGTCCACTGAGCAGGCTGGAGGTATAAAAGGGACACAGGAAGCTGTGGAGCAGCAGATTGTTAGTGCCGCCCCCTGATGTATACATTATGGCAAGGTTGAGCAAACGATGAGACTGGCCAAACAGAATTACAAATATTCCGGCAGCTAAAGCAGTTCACATGTCTCAGCCGCTGGCCCGGAGTCCGGCTTTAACAAGACACCGGGTAATGCGGTATCTTTGGTATTGTCACACCATGAAATCCGGGCGGTATGAGCTGTAGTTCCCCTTTAACAATGACTGGGATCTGGTCCCCTGCGACAGACGGACTTCCTCCCTTCCCTGGAAACATCGCACCGCACTGCCGCCGTAAACATGTTTATTGGGCTGAGTCTGTACTTGGCCCTCGCGGTGCAATCCTCCGGAGGGGGTGACCTAATAGCTGTCAGATATTGACCGTTAGTTATAATTGTGAAGAAAATGATTTCCTCTGCGCGCAGCTGCGATCCTTCCCCGCCGAGCAGAACGCACTGAACCCTGAACGACGAGCGAAACTCGGCCCGCTTTAACCCCTTCACGACCAGAGAGGACGAGGAAGCCTGGGTGCCCACGGCGATAGGAATTCCTGCCGCCCCCTCAGCTCCCTGCCGGCCGGGCTACGGTTGGCCTTGTGGGAAATCCTTCCCTGGGTGCGAGCCTTTCATAAGTAATCCTGCACAGGTATGATCACTTCGAGGGAGCCAGTCGGGAAAGCATCCGGACCTCCGATCTTATAACAGCGCCGTTGTTCTATCGAAAAGTTCCAACTTGTCGACCGCTCCAACTGGTGACGTCACATCCCGTGCCCGCCAGTAGGAGATATACAGCAGATGGCGCTGGTGCGCATGCCCGGGAAATCCTTGTCGAATTGTCTACCTATTGCCACAGCGCCTGAGCGTATATTACAGAAATCCCTGATGATAGTGCTAGGTCTTATTTTCGGGGAAACACGGTATCCACTTCTATAACCTACTGCAGTTATATTTGTCCCAGGTTATAGAAGCCGACAGCTGCGCAGGCGCAGTGGTTATTGCCTCATGGGATTCTATAACCTAGACAAAGGTTACATTATGTTACGCGGCCGCACAATGCTTTCTACAACCACAGTTGCCACTGCGCCTGCGCAGCTGTCGGCTTCTATAACCTAGGACAGATATAAGTTTGTCCTAGGTTACAGAATCCGATGAGCCGCTAGCCGCGCAGGCGCAATAGTTAGACAGTTCGACAAGGTTTTTCTGCTCATGCGCACTAGCTCCATCTGCTGTACATCTACTGGCGGTCACCGGATGTGACTTCACCAGCCGGAGAGGTCGACAAGTCGGAGCTTTTGATAGAACACCGTCTTTCCTCTGCGAGTTGCTGTTTGTGCTGTTTTTTGGTTGTATTTTCTCCCTGTCAGAGTAGAACTGGCAGCCGAGTGATGTAAGGTAACCCTCGGAGCAGTGGCGTAACAATCACCATAGCGACCCAGGCGACACAGTGGGGCCCGGCCAGATGCCGTGCGGGCCGCCTGGGTCGCTATGGGATCCTCTGCTGGCGGCTTTCACTGGCTACTGAAGACGAACACGCTAACTGTTCAGATCACTGACAGTAATCTGTGCAGCAGCAGCGCGTTCCTCTCCACAGAGTCAATAATGAGAGCCAGCCGCGGCAGTGGAGGAGGGGGCGGGGCCCGTGGTTGGCAGCAGGGGAGGAGGCGGGGCCTGGTGATGAAGAAGAAGGCGGGCCCTGCGACAGAGGAGGCGGGCCCATCAGCAACCGTGGAGGAAGAGGAGGCGGACAGGTAAGGAGTGTGACCAGCCCACCTGAGGGTGACCCTGCAGAGCCCACCGTAGAGAGTCTATGGTGGGCTCTGCAGGGTCACCCTCAGGTGGGATCTCAAGTGGGCTCGGCAAGGGGTATAACTAGAAATCACGGGGCCCAATACAAAATTTTGCTATGGGGCCCTGTGATTTCTAGTTACGCCCTTGCCTCGGAGGCTGACCCGTCGCCTACACCAGCTTTGGGCTGATAACCGATACTCTCTCTCTCTCTCTCTCTGTTTTCAATGCTGTAAATGAGCCTGAAAAGGTTAATTTCCCAGTGATAACATTCACAGATCCACGTTTAAAAAACAAAAACAAAACCCCTAAAATTTGCCTTTAAACATCATCTTGGAACATAAATGTGTCCAGACTGAGGCCTCGTTGTTCTGTCAGCACTGGGCTCTCCGACCAGGAATATCCCACATCCTGTTTGTACATGGCGTCATGTGGGAGCTATAAATGGACTCAGACAGCGCGGGACGACCACAAGAGGCCGGCGAGGGATAAACAGGGAACGGGCCGGCTGGAAATAATGACGTTAATGAGCTCATTAGAAGGTCCCGCGTTGTGCTTTGTAACAATATTCGGGAGTGAGATTCAATAAACATCGGTAATTAGGAAAATAAATAGTCTGAGGACTGCAGAGGACGCGGTTCAATCCGGACGACTGAAGGGGGACGTAAGAAGAACTCCCATCATGACTGGTCACATCGGAAGGGGTGAGATAACCCCAACGCCCATCTCTGGGGACAACCAAAGTAGTGGGGCTGCTCCTGCACTGCAAGGGTTAAATGCTGGTTTAGGTCTAGGGCAGTGGTGTAACAATCGCCATGGGGCCCGGCCAGATGCCGTGCGGGCCGCCTGGTTTCGCTATGGCATCCTCTGCTGGTGGCTTTCACTGGCGGCTGTGAGAAGAATGCGCTGCTGTTCAGATCACTGACCGTAATCTGTGCCGCAGCGCGTCCTTCTCACAGCCGCTGCGGAGTTAATGAGAGTTAGCAGCGGCGGTGGAGCAGGCTTTGCCCGGCAGTGGAGGAGGAGGCGGGGCCCTTGGTCGGCAGCAGTGGAGGAGGCGGGGCCCTGTGACGGAGAAGGAGGCGGGCCCGGCGACGGAGGAGGAGGCGGGGCCCATCAGCGATCGTGCAGGAGGAAGAGGCGGACAGGTAAGGAGTGTGACCAGCCCACCTGAGGGTGACCCTGCAGAGCCCACCATAGAGAGCCTATGGTGGGTTCTGCAGGGTCACTCTCAGGTGGGCTGTTTGGTATATCAGGTGGGCTCTGCAAGGGGCATAACTAGAAGTCACAGGGCCCCATACAAAATTTTGCTATGGGGCCCTGTGATTTCTAGTTACGCCCCTGGTCTAGGGGTACATGAGGAAAGCAGTTTGACTCACCTGATCCCCGCTCCCCCAGGGGTGAAAACTGAACTTGTCTCCTCCACACTCCCGCTTGTAGACAATCCCAACGGGGGCCCTGCATTGTATTTGATAGGCATGTAGGTTTTGTTTTCCTTCGAATTGAAATTTGGATTCATTTCTCTCCGTTCAGATACATCCGAGTTTCCCAATTCAAATTTTGGATACATTCGAATTTTAGAATTTGAACAAATCCCAAAAAAAGTTTCATGAATTTCGGCCGAATTTCCAAATATCCAATTCTAATGGCCAGTACTGATTATGAGGACCATTACGGACTAAGATGACCAGTACGTACTAAGAGGACCATTACGGACTAAGATGACCAGTACGGACTAAGATGACCAGTACGGACTAAGATGACCAGTACGGACTAAGATGACCAGTACGGACTAAGAGGACCAGTACGGACTAAGATGACCAGTACGGACTAAGATGACCAGTAGGGACTAAGTGGACCAGTACGGACTAAGAGGACCAGTACGGACTAAGATGACCAGTACTGACTAAGATGACCAGTATGGACTAAGAGGACCAGTACGGACTAAGAGGACCAGTACGGACTAAAATGACCAGTATGGACTAAGAGGACCAGTACTGACTAAGAGGACCAGTACGGACTAAGAGGACCAGTACGGACTAAGATGACCAGTACGGACTAAGAGGACCAGTACGGACTAAGATGACCAGTACGGACTAAGATGACCAGTACGGACTAAGAGGACCAGTAGGGACTAAGTGGACCAGTACGGACTAAGGGGACCAGTACGGACTAAGAGGACCAGTACGGACTAAGATGACCAGTACAGACTAAAAGGACCAGTACGGACTAAGAGGACCAGTACGGACTAAGAGGACCAGTACGGACTAAGAGGACCAGTACGGACTAAGAGGACCAGTACAGACTAAAATTACCAATATGGACTAAGAGGACCAGTTTGGAGTGGATTAAAATGACCAGTAAGCACTAAGGTGACCAGGGACCAGGAAGGGAGAGGAAGGAGCTTTGCCCAAAGATAATCTCTATAACGTCCAGTACCAACCTAACCTAGTCTGCAACCGCCCCTCCTCTGTGTATATGAACATGTACAGAGTCTCTGTAAGCAATGATTGTAATATGTACTCTGTAGGTGATCATTATATATATTCAACCCAACAGCAGCCAGAATTTAGTTAGACAACAGTTGGGAAGGGTCAGACCTTTGCGTTGTGGTTTTTGTAATTTTTGTCTTCTTTTTTAGGGCTAAAAAATAAAAAGAAAAGGATTTTTTTTTTGTTACAGGTTCGGAGCTCCAGGCTATTTTTTAGGCTTGCTAGTTTATCAATAACTACACAATGGTTGTTTACAGAGCCCAGTAGCTAAAACTCAATCTATATAGAGTTTCAATCAGAGAGAGGCAGACTGAAGGCAGAGATGTCTTGCTGTCTGTGTTTGTTTTGTGGAGATTTCCCCGACGCTTTCTGTGCCCGGTAAATAGACAGGAAGTGAAGAGAAATCTCCCAAATGGGAACACCAAAACCAACAAAGAGTTTCTAACCATTTTAGACCCTATGCAAATCCGATAGAAAGGTGTTCAGGGGAGTTGACATTTAAGAACACAGAATTGGGAAATTAACGACAAATTAACATGTGTGTCTAGCCAATAACTTTTTAATTTTTTTTTTTGGGATAGATGGGGAAGGAATGCGACAATTCGCTATATGTGAACGGGGCCTAAGGGTCACGGGAGGACATAAACCAGCCCAGCCCAAAGCTCAGTATATATACTGTGACGCCGCAGCCGGGACGGATCCCGACATGAAGATTTTATGTGTGTATGGTCGGCTTAAGAGCAAGCCTGGGATGGCAGTAGAGGTCCAACATGGGTTCTGATTTTTCCCCACTTTGTCCAGAACTAAAAATATGTACTGGGTAGACACACAAGTGGAACTAAACCCCCCAATCCTCCTATACTCTTAGGACAGCCCCATCTTGGCCTCTATTTGGATCTGCAGTTGCCATCATGCTGCACATTTGAGCCGCCATTTTTAGGTCTTCAAGGATTGGACATTCAGTTGAGAGCTGACATAAGCACGTAGCACAGTTATCACCAATCGAGGCACACGTTGAGTTCAGCGTACACCGCGCATGCTCTAGTAGGCAGAATGTAAATGAATACCCTCCAGAAAAGGGGTAGGCAAACTCCATCCCTCCAGCTCTGGTGGACCCACAAATCCCATGAGGCATTGCGAGATTCTCACAGCCACAGACATGACTCCCAGAGAGGGAGATGCCTCATGGGATTTGTAGTTTCACCACAGCTGGAGGGCCAGAGTTTGGCTACCCCTGCTCCAGAATATAACATTGGTGTGATTTACTAACATTTGGTCTTTGGGTTTTCTGTTGTTAAGTTACATAGGTGGGTTCAGTTCTGCTTTAAGGCCGGTTGTCCCTGAGCGCCCCATCCGAAAATGACCACGTGACATAACTTCCTACAGCAAATTTTCCAATGGCATCAAACGTCCATTGGGGCCGGAGTTTGGCTACCCCCTGCTCCAGAATATAACATTGGCGTGATTTACTGGGCTCTGGGCTTTCTTTTAGTAAGTTACATTGGTGGGTTCAGTTCCGCTTTAAGGCCGGTTGTCCCTGAGCGCCCCATCCTAACCATGTGACCATGTGACATAACTTCCTACAGCAAATTTTCCAATGGCATCAAACGTCCATTAACATTAATCATGGATGTGTTTATGACGAATAGAGAGTCCCTGTGCTCAGCCCTATGGCATGTTGACTGTTATTTGCATTTGTGCCATTAGAGATCATTTAATGACTTTATTTCTCTCCTCCCATTTCACCAACTCATTTCTCTTGGTCATCAGACATGAAATCCGTCGGGAACTGCTCGCACTGCCATGACGCCACCTTCCTGGGTCAGGAAATCAGGAAACTTCACGGGGAACTGGAAGAGATCCAGAAGATGCTTTTGGCCCAGGAGGCGCAGTTGGTCGAGTCATCCAAAAACCATCAGTCCCTCCTGTCAGCCAATGACAAGCTAGATAACCAGGTCGAGAGAAGCAACTTCTCCCTCCTCCAGGTCAATCAGACTTTAGGAACTTTCCTGTCCCAGGTTAAAGGGTGGCAGACCGCAGCGACGGACTTGGAGACCTCGGTGAAGAACTTGGTCCAGGAGCGCTATGACATTACCGCTGCCGTACAGCAGATCAATTTCACCTTGGGTCAGACGTCGGACTGGATACAAGTCATCCAAAGGAAAACCGACGAGGAGACGCTAACGTTGCAAAAAATTGTGTCTGACTGGCAGAATTACAGCAAAGTTTTCGGAGGGTTTAAATCAACTTCGGTCAAAACCATCGACTTGGTGAGAAGCATCCAGAGTAGCATCGCTGCCACCGCGCAGCGCATCACCCTTAACACGGAGGTCATGCACGATCTGGTCCTACAAGTGATGGGCCTTCAGCTGCAACTGGACAACATCACAGCTTTCGTTGATGACCATGAGGAAAACATGGCCGACCTCCAGTACCATTCAAAGTACACCCAAAATAGGACAGTTGAGCGCTTCGAGAGCCTGGAGGGCAGGATGTTCTCCCATGAAACGGAAATTGGCACCATATTCACCAATATCAATGCAACCGATAACCACGTGCACAGTATGTTGAAATATCTTGACGACGTGCGACTTTCTTGCACCCACGGCTTCCACTCGCACGCTGAGGAGTTGTACGTTCTCAACAAGTCGGTCAGCCTGGTGCAGGACACCGCAGATTTTCTCAGAGAGAGGTTCAGCGTGATGAATGTTCAGCTAGATTTTGATGTTCGGAATCTGTCCATGATCATGGAGGAAATGAAATTGGTGGATACCAGACACGGGGAGATTCTCCAGAAAGTCACCATGGTGCAAGGTAAGACTTAACATGTATGATACAGATACAGATTTCCCCAGTACATTCACACTTACCCGTGGTATATCCCTTTAAATATGTTTCACTGGAGCCATTTTTTAAAATGTATTTTATTGTTTATCCGATTAACCGATTAATCGAACTTAATAATCGGCTAACTAATCGATTTTGAAAATAATCGTTAGCTGCAGCTCTATTGCACATACAGAAAAATGATTGATTTGTCCGAAAGTCTTTGTGCTTCTAACTTCCTGTTCGTGCTGACAACACAGTGCTTTTGCTGGACCAAAATTCGGGGTTGCTGTCAGGGGCGTAACTAGAAATCACGGGGCCCCATAGCAAAATTTTGTATGGGGCCCCGTGATTTCTAGTTATACCCCTTGCAGAGCCCACTCGAGATCCCACCTGAGGGTGAACTTGCAGAGCCCATAATAGACTCTCTACGGTGGGCTCTGCAGGGTCACCCTCAGGTGGGCAGGTCGCACTCCTTACCTGTCCGCCTCCTCTTTGTCCACGGTCGCTGATGGGCCCCGCCTCCTCCTCCGTCGCCGGGCCCGACTCCTTCTTCGTCACCGGGCCCCGCCTCCTCCCCTGCTGCCGACCACGGGCTCCACCGCTGCTGCTGGCTCTCATTGACTCTGTGGAGAGGAACGCGCCGCTGCACAGATTACTGTCAGTGATCTGAACAGCGGCGTGTTCGTCTCCAGCCACCAGTGACAGCCGCCAGCAGAGGATCCCATAGCAACCCAGGCAGCCCGCATGGCATCTGGCCGGGCCCCACTGTGCCCCGGGCCCCATAGCAGCCGATTGGGTCGCTATGGTGATTGTTACGCCACTGGTTGCTGTCAGAAACCACGTACCTTAGAGGAGTTTGAGTTGACGAGGAAGGCCTCTCTTGCAGCTCAAGTCCGAGAACCCCTGGAGGTGGAACAGGTGCACTAGGACAGGGAAGGCACGAGTGCCTGTAGCAGCGAAGTCCAAGACAAGCAAGATCCGTAACAGTCGAGCAGCGAGGTACCAGGACAGTAGACAAGGCGTAGTCAGGGACTGACAGGATCAGCAACTTGTGGACAGCGAGGGACAGAGCAGCAGACAGGAGCATAGTCAGAAAACAAGCCGAGGTCGAGGGGATCCAGAAGAGCAGCAGAATGGATACGGGTCAAACACCAGGAGATCAGAGTCAAGATGCTGGGTTCAGGTTACAGGAACAGGAAACAGCTGAAGACTAGTCAGCACTGGAGGTTGTAATGTCACAGCCTTAAATGGTCCGTTTAGCGTGAAAATCCGCAACACGGGCATGCGCACGTCAGCGCACACGCCGTGAGATGCACGCCAACTATGAACACGCACATGCGCAGGTGCTCGTGCAGAATTCTGATCGTAAGGGCCAAGCCTGGCTTCCTGACAGTAGCGTTGTCAGCCCTGCCTGCTGGACTACAGATCTCTATCCGGGCCTCTCTGTGTTTCACTCCATGCATACATTGATTTCTTCTTCAGGTAAAGAAATGCTGCTGCCATGAATCATAGAAACTGAGCTAATAGTAATTGGGCTTCCTGCCCGGAAGGTCCACTTTAAATTTGGGTAATGCCTGGATATACCACTTAAGAGCTGACCAAAAAATTCGATTTCTAAATCTTTGGAATCCACTACAGTAGTTTTTGCCTTTGCCCCTCCCACACGGCTATAATAAAAGGTGTCACAGTTGAGTTTCTCAGCTATATGTTTATTTCCCCATTACTGAGAACTGTCATCTCATGACAAGAGAGCATGGAGCCGGCCTCCCGGCCAATCAGAAAGCAGGGCGTCGCGTCATTACACGGCGCCCGGCTTCCTGATTGGCCGGCTAGACGGCTCTGGCTGGGTACCGGACGAAGGCCGCGTTCTCGTTAGAGAGGCCTCGGGGGATGACAGGCTGCACATACTAAGGTAAGAGGGGACTTTCTTGTTAATCGGGAAGCCGGGTGGCGACTCTTTACACGCTGCCCGGCTTCTCGGCTAATCAGGAAGCCAGGTGGCGAGTCATTACACGCCACCTGACTTCCTGAATGGGACTTCCGTTACTCGGTAATTGGTATCGGCGAGTACCGGAAAAAAATTATCAGTACTCGTACTCTGTACCAAAATACCGGTATCGGTGCATCCCTACTGAGAACCCATGAGTGGAGTAGAACACCATCATTTGTAATGGCCCCAGAACCAAGATTTTTTTTGCTGGGGGTGCTACAGAACTACACGTCCATCTCCCCACCATTTTTGTTACAATACGCGGTACAACGACGGCTAAACGAGAGATAAACCCTTTATTTTGTGAATAGATGATGGAAGAAATTACATAAATGCTTTCCGTTTTACAAAGGGAACACTGCAGACATCCCAACTCTCCCGGACATTCCGGGAGTCTCCCGCTATTAGATAGCGGCTCCCGGACGCCCGGGAGAGAAACACTTTGTCCCGGAAAGGTTTACTCTGCTTAATCTAGGAGCCATAAGGGTTCATTCACACTAGAAACGGCCGTATCGCTCAGCTCCCGGGAAGGACAGGTGATGCGTGTGGTTAGTACGCAGCCCCCGTCCTTCTCTATGGGACTATGCAGCCATACACCGCCCTACGCTCACCTCAAGTGTAGGTCTAACACACTACTAGCACTGTACAAGTACTGTACAGGTAACACAAACAGTTTCTCCCTCATAAAGCTGTCAGCTGCCACTGACTAACTCCAACACACACTAACAAAAAGATGCTGGGAGAGCTGACTTTTATAGGGAGGGGGCCGGCACATTTTTAATTTGACCATAATTCTTCACCTGACCAGAGTTGGGAGGTCAGGCAAAGTATTATAGAGTTCGCTGTCGGTGCCTGGGTGAACTTGCCCATAGGTTCACCCTTTGAGCGACCATGTAAAGTTCAACTCGAACCCAGCTCGGTGGCGAACGTGAACCTCATGCCTATTGGGAAGTATGGGAAAGGTGCCACTTTTCATGTTTGCTGCATTGTGTCTCAAAGTTTGCAGCCTATTCCAGAGTTCCGGCACTGTAAAGGTGCTACACATTGTTTCCTGCTGCTGGCCAATTTCTAATGTTTGCTGCCAAACATTACATTGGCTTCTTTGTACCTTATTACCAATAAAGAGAATTCGCTTTGCCCCTCTTAATATCCCGTACATGGGACATCATACTATTGCTCCAACAGAGGAGACAGTACGACTGTTATATAGACAGCTCTATAGGTATTGTGTAGGGGATTCTGCACTGAAGATAGTTCTTGAGAAGTGAGAAGCAAAGGCATAGCAATACTCCAAGTAATACACCTTGCCCATTTCATGCCCTAATAAAATGCACTAAAACGTGACTTAGTTGGAAGGGCAAGGCCACAGTTTTATTTCCATTTCCCAAAAATGGCAAACAAACTCATAACTTGCAGTCGTCAACAAAAAAAACCTATGCCATCCACATAACAGAAAATGGTTTCAAGACATGTCCTAACCATACATTCAGGGCACACATTCAGCTAACCATGGCCCACTGAGCTCATCAATTAGAGACTACTTCACTGCTGTCAAGGTTCAGGTGAAAGGGTGAAAAAATCTTCAGGAGGCTGTAAATCATCCATTGGCTTGATGAGGCTTCAGTTGAATGACCTGTTCTTGCACCCACAATTAGTTCCCCACTTATAAATCAACTCCCCCCCC
>NW_017307681.1:199119-222753 GCF_000935625.1 Nanorana parkeri | reverse complement strand
AGTTTTACTTACTTTTTTATCACTTTTTTTATTTATTTTTTTAATTTTTAGCTTGTCGTTTACTTTTTTTTATTTTTTTGTATATTTTCTATCTTATTATTGTTTATTTATTTTTTACAATTACTTTCTTATTATTTTTTAATATTATTTTTATTTTTTACTTTTTAATGACTTTTTTTTATTTTTTTTCATTTAATTATTATTTCTTATTATTTTTTTATTTTTATTTCTTTTTTTATCAATTTTTTTTCACTTAACTTTATTGCTATCACACAAGAGAAAACAATCCCCTGTGTGATAGCAATTGGAGGCAACAGGTTCTCTTTATTGACCCTGTCACCTCCAATACAGGAGTTCTAGCGCAGCGCTGTGCTGGAAATCCTGTCACAGCTGAGATGGGAAGAGCGCAGCAAGCACAGCTCTCCCCTCTCACTGTGTACATCGGCGGCAGGGACAGGAGACAGACTCGGCGGCCGGGGGGGACGAGCGGATTTCCCCACACTACATTTAGTCCTGTCTTCCCAAAGCAGGACTGAATGTAGAAGGCAAATGTAGAAGGCAACTTACCGCCCGGCACCCGGAATTGTATGTCCCGGGCGTCGGGGGACTCCACACCGCTGCCGCCCCTAGGCGCCCTGCTGCCCTGAGGCCTGGCCTCTGTGGCCTTGTTGGGAATCCGGGCCTGACTGTCCCTCTAGCATTCAACGCTAGGCAACAATGGGCAATTCAGCACCAGGTGTGATGAAGGAAGGAGCAGCAGGAAAGCATTGGGGAGTATCAATATGTTGAGGAGGGACGTCTTTGCAAAGACACTGCATGAGCGAGGTGAGAATGTCTTTTTAAGGAGCATGGGTCATAAGGTCACTCTTAACTTTACTTTATACCATGCTTCTAATAATAGAAGCCCCTTTCACTATGACTCAAGTCCCATTCATCCAGTAAACAGATGACATCTCTTTACTCTCCGGCTCTTACCAATGTGCCGGCATAATCTGTGCTCATTTGTTGTGGGCTGCGTGACTCACACTTATGGTGGATCCAGTGGCGTAACAATAGCCATAGCAGCCCTCCAGCTACTATGGGGCCTAGAGGTGGAAGGGTTACCCCATTAAGGATTGCAGAAGTTGCTGTTGACCCTGTACCCCCTACGACATTTCCAATCAAGAAGAGCAGACATCAGATGTACAGGAGAAGACTATGCAGACAGCTCTCCTGCTACTTGTACTTGATTTAGATTTGAAGGGGCCACCGTAGGCCGGAGGCCCCATCAAAATTTTGCTTTGGGGCCCCATGATCTGTAGTTAAGCCCTTGGGTGGATCACATTATTCTAAAAATGCATAATGCAAACCTTTCAAATGAGACCCCCGTACAAACTTTCTACTTGCTACAGAAGCCACCACATCCAAACCAATGTCAATCCAATTTTTGGTTGTGCGATGGAAGTGATGACATACAAACATAATGAGGGGAATTTATCAAAACTGGAGCAGACAAAATCTGGGGCAGTTGCCCGGGGCAACCAATCATCTCCTCTCTTCAGTTTGTTCAGTTAAGATTTGAAAATGAAAGAGAGAAGCTGATTGGTTGCCTTGCACAGCTGCTCCAGATGTTGATAAATTCCCCTCATTGCTGCTGTTTTGCGACGGCAATGCTGCGCTTCAAAGAGCAGGGAAGCTGACCTCACTGTAGGAGCTTTCTCTTTATATGAGGAATGAATGGAATTAGTCCACAGGCTCCTGCTAGGTAATAGGTACCATCTCAGGCAGCTTATCTTTTCATCTGCCTCCGAGTCCTCATTAAACATATACTATATGCACAAGCAGTGGCTCCACTTTGTAATCTAATGGTGATCAAAGAGATGGCGGGGAGATTGCAAAAGTACAATACGTCCTCCAAATCATCATTCACCTAAATGAGTTACGCTGAAACCACGCACTTTCGTATTGCTGGAATACTGCCGGGACAAGGTCCTTTAGCGCCCGAGGCAAAAAGGCCAAAGGCCCCCCCCCCCCCCCTCCTTTCATGTGCTGAAAAGTACAGCATTTCAGCAGCATTGATTAGCACAAGGCTTAACCTACTTACCAAGTACCTGAGGCTTGGTAACCAACTGAGGCTGAACCACCTTGGTTACCAAGCACCTGAGGCTTGGTAACCAACCGAGACTGAACCACCTAGGTTACCAAGCACCTGAGGCTTGGTAACCACCTGAGGCTGAACCACCTTGGTTACCAAGCACTGGAGGCTGAACCACCTTGGTTACCAAGCACTGGAGGCTGAACCACCTTGGTTACAAAGCACCTGAGGCTTGGTAACAACCTGAAGCTGAACCACCTTGGTTACCAAGCACCTAAGGCTTGGTAACCACCTCAGGCTGAACCACCACCCACCCCTGTTATTGGTGCTAACAGAAGATTAGGGGAACAGGGCCACCCAATTTAGGATGCCTAATGTTATAGGTCCAGTTATTTTCCTTTACTTGTTCTGGTCCTGTGAGGTGTGGAGGACCTACATTTTCCCCTATTCCCTGGCCTGCTTTTGGGTGACCAGCCCTGGTACTAGTGACCTGGTATGAATCAGCCAAGGATTTTTACTTTATAAAATAAAAATACTGGTAGTAAATTACAATTATACGGCCACATTAGACGTTTGGCCAACATACAATACATGATGTTGACATTGTTTGTAAAGCAAAAATACGGTTTTTGTATTAGCCATTGGGTTGCCTATCAAGTCTATCAGATATGCCGCAAATTGCCAACTGAAGTAGCAGGTTGACAATGCTAATGCTGCTAAGTGAGATGGCGACAACTTAGCGTTGTCAGCCTAAAACAAGAACATGCTGTTTCTGGCCTGATCGCCAGCTAAGAAACTTTATACCCGATTTACAAACAAAGATTTGTTCAATGCTGACTTCCAGTCAGGAGCAATATAATTATGATTGGAAGGTACTAGCCTACCTTGTGCCAAAACATTTTCCATTACATTATACAATCCATTTTTGAGCGTGTTCCTCTTTCGCCAAAAGGTCCCTCATGCTGCATGTTTAAAGGAGAACTATGAGGTGAGTGAAAATCAACCTGATTGTGTTCGGGCCGGTCCGCTATGCCCGATGGCATAACTGGCAAAGGTTTACATATTCCAAAATCGATCCGAGTAAGCAAGAACGTTTTGGCTTTAGATATACACTCACTGGCCACTTTATTAGGTACACCATGCTAGTACTGGGTTGGACCCTCCTTTAGCCTTCAGAACTGCCTAATTCTTCGTGGCATAGATTCAACAAGGTGTTGGAAACATTCATTAGAGATTTTGGTCCATATTGACATGATGGCATCACAGGCCCAAAGTGTGCCAAGAAAATATCCCCCACACCATAACACCAGCACTCTGACCTCAACAAGGCATTTTCCTCCACACAACTGCCGCTCACTGGATGTTTTCTCTTTTTCGGACCATTCTCTGTAAAGCCGAGAGATGATTGTGCGTGAAAGTCCCAGTAGATGAGCAGTTGCTGAAATACTCAGACCGGCCCGTCTGGCACCAACAACCATGCCATGTTCAAAGTCACTTAAATCCCCTTTCTTCCCCATTCTGATGCTCGGTTTGAACTTCAGTGAGTCGTCTTCACCACGTCTGCATGCCTAAATGCATTGAGTCGCTGCCATGTGATTGGCTGATTAGCAATTTGTGTTACCAAGCAATTGGACAGGTGTACCTAATAAAGCGGCCGGTGAGTGTACGTCAACCTTCGCGGTTGACAGCTTGACTTCGAACTGCCCTTCGGTCTGTCAAGTGTTAGCTATTGACTACCAGTGTGTATTTTATTATTACACTGTAAAGAATGTATTCCCATGCCTGTAAAGAATTCCACAAACACAGCAGAGATGTAACACCACACACCGGAACCTCCAGCATGGAACATAAAAAAAAACCTCAACCCGAGCCCGCGGCCCCTTGTCACGCACACGGCAATATATTACAACACGCATGATTTGTTTGCATAGTTTACATTTCTTTTTTTCTGCGTTAAAGCGGAACCGAAGTCTAAGAAAAAAAAATGGCAGCAGTATTTCTTTTTTTCTTTGGAAGAATAGTTAGATACCGTATTTTTCGCTCCATAAGACGCACTTTTTTTCCCCCTCAAAGGCGGTGGAAAATGTGCCTGCGTCTTATGGAGCGAATCCCTATCGCCCGACGCCCGGGAACATGCAGTTTCGGGCGCCGGGCGAGTAGTTTTTTGTACATTTAGCCCTGCTAAAGCGGAGCTAAATGTACAGTGGGAGCCGCTGCTCGTTTAATACAAGTGATCTAATCAGATCACTTCTATTAGAACCGAACGGCGGCGGCGATCGAGTCCGGGCCCCGTATCATGGTTTTCGGGGTCCCCCGCTCCTCTAGGAGCTCACCATAGAGCCCCTAGAGCAGACGAAGAACATCCGTTCTTCGTCTGCTCTGTGTGATCACTGAGACCGTGGTGCTGTAATCACAGCGCCACCTGTCTCAGCGGTCACTAACTGCAGCTTCTGTCATAGAACCTGTCACAGAACCTCTCTGCGTCCTATGGTCCGGTGCGCCTTATGGAGCGCAAAATACGATAGCTTGGAGTTAATTCAGTAAGGGAGTAGAGCATGTACACATACCTAAGTGAATTATTAGTTAGGGGCTGATTTATTACTCTTCTGCCCAGCTATACACTGCAGCTATACAGCACTACTGCCACTAGATGGCGCTGGGGAGCATAGAACGTTCCTGTACTAGCACCATCTAGTGGTGGTAGTGATGGGCTAATGGTATGCACCCAGCTGTGCGCTGGACAGAAGAGCTATAAATCAGCCCATGTGTGTGGTGAATGAGGTGAAGCTGTGCGGACTTTATACTAATTGCGTACACTGCCTGTTACGCATGGGGAGCGTAGCTGTACATAACTACCTGAAAACATCACAGCACCCTGCCCCAGTACTTCTCTTAAGAGCCATGATGCAAGCAGTGGGCTGGCTCTTGAGAGGAGTTATGCAAATATTATAATACCTTGATGGCTGGGTGTCAGTCTGCAGAAGTGGGGGTTCCTAATCAGGCTGCATTGGCATGCAAACCACCCTAGGTAACCCCCACATGTGATTCTGATCCTCCATGATTGAAAGAACTGAATGAAAGGGGCGGGGTCAGGGACAGTCAGGCAGGGGGGGAAAGAGCTAGGTGATACTGGATTGTTCTCCAGCCAGGAAATGAGGCGGGCTCTATCTGTCATGCTGCAGCTTTTAATGCACATTGTGAGAAGCTCCCAGTGTGCAGTGATATCAGAGGGAGCAAATTCAGTCCAGGAGAGGAGCCGGTACAACTGGAGGAGTTCAGCTATAAATTGTTGACATAAGGTATTAGCTGCATGGGGTATGATGAAGGTGAAGGATCCTAATCAATTCACACACATTTATTTTAATTGAATTTTATTATTTTAAATAAATATATCTGTTATATACACTATATTGCCAAAAGTATTGGGACGTCTTTACACCCACAGGAACTTTAATGGCATCCCAGTCTTAGTCCGTAGGGTTCAGTATTGGGTTGGCTCCGCCCTTTGCCGCTATAACAGCTTCAACTCTTCTGGGAAGGCGTCCACAAGGTTTAGGAGTGTGTCTATGGGAGTGTTGGACCATTTGTGAGGTCAGGTACTGATGTTGGAGGAGAAGGCCTGGCTCGCAGTCTCCGCTCTAATTCATCCCAAAGGTGTTCTATGGTGTTGAGGTCGGGTCTCTGTGCAGCCCAGTCACGTTCCTCCCCCCCAAACTCCCCCATCCATGTCTTTATGGACCTTGCTTTGTGCACTGGTGCTCAGTCATGTTTGCAATTTGCAGTGATACCTTTCTTATTGGACTAACATAATATTTTATAGACAAGCTTTATCTAGCTATAATCTATTTTTTTATTATTATTCTTTTTAATTATTGAATATTATATTAAATATTCTGTTATACTTTTGATATTTTAGAATATTTGTAATTTTTTTTTTAGATTTAATTTAATTGTTCATTTTTTTAATTAACGAAACAAGTATTACTTTTTGTGGTTTTTTTGGGGTGTTCACATTTGTTCACATTTGTTATACTTTCAGCATGTGTTATTTTCGTTCTTCCGTGATTATCATGCATGAGCAGAACATAACGACTTCAACAAACAGACATCTCTATGGTGTTTTGTAAAACTTTCCCTCTTTTCTACGTGCGTGCGGGAAGCGAGCTTTAGCTGCGTCCATCGAAAAAGTTGGGAATAACAAGGAGCCGGGAAATGTCTAAAGTAAACCGAGCCGCTGAGCCGCGCGGCCATAAACCCCTCGGAGTGACTCAGACTTCACAAGTCGTATAAGTCACTCTTCATTCTGTTCCACCGCCGGTGGGATGAACCGCCGCCAAGTCTGACATCACACAACACGGCTGACGGGCGAGAGCGGCGAGGCAGAGAATGGGGATTTATTTTTTTTCCACGCGGCAGATACCGTGATGGATAAAACACATTCGGTTACACTTTACAGGGTTATTTTTATGGGAAGCCGATGGCACTAAACGCTTCAGAAATACCTGCGACGCGTCAGGTTCGAGCCACTCCAACAATAGAGCGGGTGTGCCGGTTCAAGAATTTTAAATATCTAAACCCCGAATCAAAAATGTAATGTATTGCAGATTTCCGGTCCTGAGATGTGGTGGATCCTGCCAGTAATACTCTTCCTGTCTTAGGATGACAACGCTCACTCACTGTACTGTATCCATGGAGGAGCAGTGTTGTCACCCTAGGTTCTCCTGCTTTGGACTGCAAACATCACCTCCTGTTCTCATCTTCATAACATAGGGGGGTGTTGCTTTGTCATCCACAGAAGCTGGGAAAGTGACGACATTGCCGGCAGGATGGACCAGTATTCTTCTGTAGATACAGAATACACCGATCAGCCACAACATTATGACCACCCTCCTAACATTGAGTAGGTCCCCCTTCTCCTGACCCCTCCAGGCATCGAGTCCACTAGACCTCTGAAGGTGTGCTGTGGTATCTGGCACCAAGCCGTCAGTAGCAGATCCTTTAAGTCCTGTAAGTTGTGAGGTGATCGGTATCCATCACTCCCCACATGCGTGAATGAGTCTTGGCCACCCATGACCGCGTCACCAGTTCACCGATTTTCCTTCCTTGGACCCGGAAGTTGTGAGGTGATCGGCTTCCATGGACCGGACTTGTTTCTCCAGCACATCTCACAGAAGCTCGTTTGGATTGAGATCTGAAGAATTTGGAGGCCAGATCAACACCTTGAACTCAAAGTTCCATGGTCCAGCTCTGATGCTCACGTGCCCATTGTAGGTGCTTTTGGTGGTGGACATGGGTCAGCACGGGCACTCTGACTAGTCTGCGGCTACGCAGCCCCATACATGATGCTCTGTGTGTTCAGACACCTTTCTATTGAAGCCAGCATTCATTGTTTCAGTAATTTGATCTACAGTAGCTCTTCTAATGGATCGGACTTTACTCCCCATGTCATCAATGAGCCTTGGCTGTCCATGACCCTGTTGCCGGTTCACCAGTTTTCCTTTCTTGGACCACTTTTGGTCGGTCCTGACCACTGCAGATCGGGAATATCTCACAAGAGCTGTAGTTTTGAAATCAGTCACAATTTGGTCCTTGTCAAAGTCCCTGAAACCCTTACGCTTGCCCATTTTTTCTGCTTCCAACACATCAACTTCAGGGACCAAATGGTCACTTGTTGCTTAAAGCTGTCATTGTAATGAGATAATCAATGTTATTCACTTCACCTATCAGTAATCACAATGTAATGGCTGATCGTTGTATGTAGCCTAAAAAAGGAAAAGTAATGAAGCTGCCACATATACAGTAAGGCCTGTTAAGCTGAAGTGTATGACATACTTTTTTCTTGGGTTTGGATACACTTTGTGTTTTGACACAAAATGTAACCAGAGAACAAAACTATGTCAAAGAAGACCTAAAATTAGTACTAAAGTTCACATGCTCCTCTGCTCCTGGGTAGCCAAAAACAACAGTAAGGTCCATCAACAACTTACCTTTTTCCAGGACTGGTTCACCTTTGGGTTACTACGCAGGAATACTTTCAGGTCTGGGCTTTGTCTGGGGGCCTGAGCAGAGGCACCAGCTGCTTCCAGTTTATAAGTCAACCAGTGCCAATACCCCTCACAGATCTGTTACCCCAACCATGGTCTTAGAACTGGAGGCAATGGAATGTATCTGGAGGTGCCCTGGAAAAAGACCAACTCTAGTAAAAGGTAAGTAGACGAGGGGTCTTTTTGTTACTTTATGGCTATCCACCACGAAGGATGGAGAAGCCAATTGTATTTCCTCCTGATGCACATAAACATTGCAGTGAACCTGTGCCCTTATCTTCTGTCTTCAAAGCCCATGTTGCTGCCCTCAAAGGGGCAAAACGTTGGTGCCTGCTCATAAGGATGCACACGTTCTAAAATAAGTTTATATAATTAATATTATAATTTTTTTTAACAGGTTCACCAGGTCCACCAGGTCCAAGGGGATATAAAGGCGATGTAGGAACCAAGGGACCAATAGGTCTGAAGGGAGACAAAGGTGACACAGGTGACCTAGGTGTTCCAGGACCTCAAGGACCGAGGGGGCTAGAGGGCGATCCTGGACCTGCTGGAGAAAAAGGATCTATTGGAATTAAAGGTAGTTCTGGTGTTAAAGGTGAAAAGGGCAGTATGGGCCCACCTGGGCCAAAAGGCCAAAAAGGAACAAAAGGTGATGTAGGTCCTCCGGGACCTGAAGGCCCACCAGGTGACAAAGGACCTTCGGGTCTCCCTGGTGTACCAGGACTTCCAGGAAACAATGGATTACAAGGATATCCAGGACCAAAAGGATCTAAAGGAGAAGCTGGCTTTCCAGGAACTCGTGGATATCCTGGACCTCCGGGAGAAAAAGGACAATCCGCCATCTCAAAATGAATGTAAGACTGGAAGCAGATTTCTTATTGGCTAAATAAGCCTTCTTAACGTACAACTAAGCTGACTGGAAATGAAGGTCGCTGGCCATCTGTAAATGGAGTAACAAATGGGCATATATATCGCTGGTCGGGTGTTTTTTGCTCTTTAAGAAACTGTGCCAATGTAAATCATATAACAAAACAAGTTCCCCATAAAGTCTCTTATTCCATAATGGTGAACATAATATCTTCCACATTTTAATGAAATAGAAGTCATTTATAAATGTTCAAATTCCTTGTACCTGACTGTTAGCATCATTTTGCATTTCCACCAGGGGCGTAACTAGAAATCACAGGGCCCCATAGCAACATTTTGTACGGGGCCCGTGATTTCTAGTTATACCCCTTGCAGAGCCCACTCGAGATCCCACCTGAGGGTGAACTTGCAGGGCTATGCAGGTCACCCTCAGGTGGGCTAGTCGCACTCCTTACCTGTCCGCCTCCTCTTCCTCCACGGTCGCTGATGGGTTCCGCCTCCTCCTCCGTCGCCGGGCCCTCCTCCTTCTTCGTCACCGGGCCCGCCTCCTCCCCTGCTGCCGACCATGGGCCCCGCCTCCTCCCCCTTCACTGTCGCTGCTGGTTCTCATTGAATCTGTGGAGAGGAACGCTCTGCTACACAGATTACTGTCAGTGATCTGAACAGCGGCATGTTCGTCTTCAGCCGCCAGTGGAAGCCATCAGCAGAGGATCCCATAGCGACCCAGGCGGCCTGCATGGCATCTGGCAGAGCCCTACTGTGCCCCGGGCCCCATATCAGCTGCCTGGGTCGCTATGGTGTTACGCCACTGATTTCCACCTATTTAGTTGTTGTGTTACACTTGCCTGGATTGTTAAAAAGGCATTTCCCAAATTGTGGCATTTCCTAAAAGGTTTGTGGGCACGTGACCATCACACCAACATGAGCTTGTTGGACAATACATTCCAAAACCATGTGGACTAATATAGAGTTGCCTCCCTCAGCAGCTATAACAGCCTCCACTTTTCTTGGAAGGCTTTCCACAACATTATGGAGTGTGTCTGTGACACTCGGGGGCCTATATAACTAAAAGAGCATTTGTGAGGTCAGGTACTGAGGTTGGGCGAGAAGAACTTGCAGTGGGATAAGACCTGGCATGAAATTCATCCCAAAGGTGTTCAGTAGGGTTGAAATCAGGGCTCTGTGCAGGCTTCTTGGGTTCTTCTACACCAAACCCATTATGACATGTCTTTATGGAGCTGGCTTTGTGCATTTCCACCTATTTTAGTTGTTGTGGTACACTTGCCTGGATTGTTAAAAAAGCTTTTCCCAAATTGTGTTATACACTAAAAGGTTTGTGGGCAGGTGATTTATCACACCAGCATGAGCTTGTTGGACAATACATTCCAAAACCATGTGGACCAATATACTGTAGAGTTGCCTCCCTCAGCAGCTATAACAGCCTCCACTTGTCTTGGAAGGCTTTCCACAAGATTTTGGAGTGTGTCTCTGACACTCGGGGGGCCTATATAACTAAAAGAGCATTTGTGAGGTCAGGTACTGATGTTGGGCGAGAAGACACTGCAGTGGGTGAAGACCTAGCTCATAATGGGTAAAGACCTGGCATGAAATTCATCCCAAAGGTGTTCAGTAGGGTTGAAATCAGGGCTCCGTGCAGGCTTCTTGGGTTCTTCTACACCAAACCCATTATAACATGTCTTTATGGAGCTGGCTTTGTGCACAGGAACAGAAAAGGGCTTTTCCACACCACAAAGTTGGAGGCGCCTAATTGTCTAAAACATCCTTGTATGCTGTAGTATTAACAGTACCCTTCAATGGAAACTCCTGACTGATGCTGGAGCAAGATGGGCTCGGCCGGTGTGCACCCACCATTCTCTCTAGTGCTGCCGTGAAGTAGCGGTGATATTGGGCTATGGAAGTTTGGTAGCAAGCAGTGTCACAGTCAGGAAGCAGGCCAAGGTCACACCAGAATTTAGGCAGAGAGAGTACACGGGCAGGAACTCACCCAATGTCAAACCGGAAATAAAAGAAAAAGCCATGGTCAGGGACTAGCCGAGGTCAATAACAAGGAGGCAGAGCAGAAAGAAGTCCAAGTCAGAGTCAGCAACAAGGAAGCAAATCAGAAATGGGTTGAGGGTCAAATTGCAGGGTGACAGCTGAAGACCATCCAACAACTTCCCAGCTTAGTACTGTTCCATAAAAAGGCCTTCTGGTGCCAAGCCTGGAATTAGGGATGCACATCCCCTCGCTTGCAAACCCATGTATCCAAGCAACATGCCCACAAAGATTAGCATGCTCACATAGGTTAGCATTCATGCAATACCCCATGACAGATAAATGGTGGTTGCTTTAACTTGGCATTCATCATTTCTGCACTTTATAAGTTCATCATATCAGCCAGTACGGGAATTAGCTTCCAGTAACCCACAGCTACCAGGCAGATCCCAGCTCTATATATAAAATACAAGCTGATTGGCTGTCACAGGCAAAGTGTTGGAAGGAAAGTCACCTACACACACAAAGTCCGAACATAAATCTTAGTTCAATTTATTGAGGTATTGTCACATTAGTCATAAGAAGCCAACATTTTGGGGGCAGGTAGGGTTCGTCCTAAGGAAAGGACCCCAGTAGGCCTCAAAACATTAGCTTCATATAACTAATGTGATGATACCTAAATGAACTGAACCAAGATTTATGTTCTGACTTTGTTTATGCTATAGGGATGGGATCTACCAAGTTCAGCAAGGTGCCATCACTGCGAGCACCACCTTTTTAAAGGTCTTAACTCTGAACGGAGTGTAGGTGATCCACAACATCAGTACATGGTTGTCACAGGCAGACTTCTGTGACAACTTGAATGACTATACTTTCCACACAGTCATTTGATATTGCACATTTTAATTAAAGTCAGGTTGTCACATAGACTTCTACAGGGTGGACATCTCCTGCTGTTTCATAAAGAAAGTACCCGGAGAACACTCTGGAGAAGACTGGATTCTGGACAACTTTTGTGTGTTGGATCAGCTGATTTGAGTGGCATAGGAACAGGGTTGCAGAACAAGAAAGCGCTATTGGGTCCATGGATCTGAGATGGTGATGGGGGTGGTGGATAGGGGGCATCAAACCTGATTTAAGTATTTGTATCTATTTCTCCTTCACCGCACCTGAGGAGGAATGATGATGTGCTAGAGGAGACTTTGTCATTTAGTGTGGGGAGGTTGTCTATATGGCAGCAATTATAAATAATGAGAATATGGGAGGACTGGGGTCCTGTCAGAGTTCATAGCAGTTAAGCTGCACCTGCAGGCTGAATTTGCACTTTCATTTCTATGAGTCAGGGTTCATGGACTTCTGTTAATTTGGAATTTGCCATTAAATAGCTAATCATATTCAGTAACATTAATTTGGAATTATTCTGTCATTTTGGAGATGTTTCAACAATCAGCCTCATCTGCCTTGACACAATCCATGATTAATTTCTTCATAGCCAAAATAGGCCATGGTATAGGATTGGAGGACTGCTAGGGACCGCACACAACCAGCTACACATCATGTTCCTCTCCATTACTATCAAATCCCCATATATAGCAAAAGGTAGAGTAGCCCATTCTGGAATTGTACACCTAGAACTGAGCTGCTGAGTTGTTTGTCTACTGTTCTAGTCATTGGTTCTGGGTGACTCTCTTACAGCCTCTTTGCCCCCAACCTGGCCATTCTTTGGGTGACTACAATGTCTGATCTTTGTTATTATTACACTAAAGTTATGAAGTCAATTGTGGCAGGAGGAGGGATCCACAACACAGTTGGACAGGAAGTATAAATCTGGCCCTGATCTAGTTTTGAGAGCTCGGTCAGTAGTTGTAAGCCCAGGTGCTGAGTCCATTAGATTGGGGTCTCTCTCTCCCACTTGGAATACTCAAAGCTAAGAGGTATGCAGGAACAGAAGAAGGAATCATCACACGGAGATCTCACCACTAAAGTCACCGAGACATACAGATGCTAATATGTCCCTCAACCCCAACAGTCTTCTTCTAAATCTACAATATTTATTTGGGTGGATTGACTGTTTCATTACAATTTTTTTCCTGTTTGTATTTTTAAACAATTGTGCAACTGGATTGCACAAAGATGGCCTATCTCGTTGTTGTAGGGCACAGTCTGCTTTGTAATTGTACTGAATATCAGATTTATCACATAAAATAAATGTAAATTTGCTCTAAATAAAAAAGTAAGAAAATAACCGATGGTTTCTATTTGTGGAATTCTTACAACAGAAATGGTCAACCAGTTGATATACTGTATATAGTACTGTGAAAAGCTGGCGTAAACCCCATCAATCTTACAAAACAGTGCACCCAGCCAAATACTGTTGATTGCAAAACAATGAAGGCAATGAAAGATATTTTGAAACTTCAGTGCCGGTCCTTTTGGAGCCTAGTTTACAAAAAATGACCTAACCTCATATTAGGTACAGATGTGGGAAAAGAACATTGGGTATTAAGAGGAATTTAATTTAACTCAACTACAAGGAAACCTTTAGGGGGAGAGGCAGTTCTTTCTTCCTAGGGCAGCTTCTGATCCATAGAGAGGGGACTTCCTGGAACCCCCAAAATTTGGGGCACACATAGCTTCTTGTTTGCTATTCTGGCCCTCTCCTCCCATTCTCCACATCTTCCTATTGGCCACTAAACGCAACGGGTGGCATCATGGGTCAACGGGAAGGCACGGAGGATGGGAGGGCAAGGGCAAAAAAAAGCAGAATATTCCTTTAAGAGAGCAGCCATCTGCCTTGGCATCCAGTAGACCAGTTATGGTAATGTTATGGTAACACCCAGTGTTATGGTAATTACAAGTCTTATTACGCTAAATTATTAGTCATTTAATGCTTTTCCTATAAACAACACATTTGTACTAAAATTATGTCATTATAAACATCCAGTTGTCATGTATGCTCTGTTTATCACAAATGCCTGAAATTCCCATGTGGAAGTGAGACTCATTTTTAAGAAATATCTTTGAAGCATCAGTCCACCCAAAAACTGGTATTTCAGTGTTTGGTCAATGCTGAACGGTTAACTCTGAGGAACTCTGTTGGTGAGATCTCTGTGGTGAGTTTCCAGTTTTACACATCTGCTGCGCCCATTATGGGGGCTTCCCACTGTGCCTGCTGGGTGTTTCATTTATCTCATACTAGGGAAAATGTAACAGGAGGAGCTGGAACACACAAAAGTGGGCAGGAATACACAAAACTTCCAGGAAAACAGGAAATACAGTACAGGCAGTCCCCGAGTTACATACATCCGACTTACATACAACTCCTACTTACAAACAGGCTATTACTGTACAGCAAGGGTAGTTGTAATGCTACCGTGCTCGTGCCGACGAGGAGTGCCCACCTTTTTGGGTCTGGTTCGTAGTACTGTACGTACTGTAGCGGCCTCTAGAATGTCGCTATCAAATTTAGTGTATGTCTGGACTGTAATCAGCCTAGATACTGTTTATACGGAGTTCTGCATTCTACAGGTGTCCCTGAGTTTGCTGGATTGATTGCTCCTCCTGTTGCTGGGTTGGGCACTCAGCAGACAGTGAGGGAGGATCCATCCTCAGACTGTGACTTTGTGCCTGGCTCTAGCCAATCCCTGAGTAGGATGACTCAGAGGTATGGCTGAGGGCAGGTGATAAAAGGTTTGGGGACACTGTCCAGAGCTCTCCCTCCGCCCTAGGGGCCCTCCAAGGAGGAGGCCTGTGTGATGCAAGTGACTGGCCTAGGCCTCAGCACATGGCAGGCGAGAGGAGGAGGAGCTGGTGAGAGTTACCGTCTGGAACCCTGTAAGAGATCTCTCACCCTATTCCCAGGTGCTTGCTAGAGAAGAAGCCAGTGGTTGCTTTATAAGTCCAGAGATAGCCCTTCCTCTCTCTCTCAAAGTCCTGGACTATCCTGGCTGTCCGCTGTACTATTTCCATACTGGTCGCTCTTAAAGGACCATCGTTCTAATAATCTTAGCCGTTGCTACGGGCGATTACAGAGTCATCTGAAGCAATACCCGGGTATCCTACAGTCCCAAATCCTCTCTCCTGTTGAACCTGCAAATAAATACTAAAAAGACCCTATGACTTGAGCCTGTTCTGTTCCTGAGTGTCGGTGGTGCTGGATCTGAGTGAGGGGGCCGGTGGCATAGCAAACAGGTAGGAGAACCCTAGTTCATATTCAGCGGTTCCTTCGGGGGTGAGCGCTACAGTACATTACAGGAAGTTGGCTCTTGTTAGACTTGCAGGCGAGGGGTGCCCGTCTCTTCTTCCGGGTCACTGGGAGGTTTTTACTGCTGTCTGTATCCTCATTAGAAAGATTTCATCTCACTTCCTGTCATTGAGAAGTGAGAGGAAATCTACCCCTAGAAAGGGAAATTTACTCCTGTAGCAGTCTCCACTGAAGCTTTATCACCTGACAACCCAACATTTTCAAAATCCAATTGTCACAGGGACAGAAAGTGAGGTAAAATCGTTTGAACAGGGCGCATACAGCAAAACAAACTTTACAAGGGGGTAACTCTTCCCTATGCTATCCAAAACAAAACAAAACAAATGTTTTTTGGCTTGAGTTACACTTAAAAAATGTACCTGTTCAAATTCAACTTAAGAACAAACCTACAGATCCTATCTTGTTTGTAACCCGGGGACTGCCTGTATATGGCAGGGATATCCCAATGTTGGAGAATCCAAAATATACAATGCCTGTCCCAAAAAAAAAGTCACACACTCTAATATTTTGCTGGACCGCCTTTTGCTTCGATAATGGCACGCATTTGCCATGGCGATGTTTTGGTTAAGCTTATACAATGTCACAACATTTATTTCCGTCCAGAGTTACATACATTTTTCACCAAGATCTTGTATGATGGGAGAGTCAGGCCACGGCGTAAAGTCTTCTCCAGTACATCCCAAGGATTCTCAATGGGGCTGAGGTCTGGACTCTGTGGTGGCCAATCAATGTGTGACAATGATGTCTCATGCTCTTTGAACCACTCTTTCACAATTTCAGCCTAATGAATCCTGGCAATGTCATCTTGGATTATGCCCGTGCGACCGAGTAAGAAAAATTCCCTTAATGGAAAAATCATTGATGGGAATATACCATTCAGTATATTCAGGTAGGCAGCTGACCTCATTTTTTGGGTACATGACATTGCTGAACCTAGAACTTGTATGCAATGGAAAGCTCTGACCCATTTGCTTAGTTAAGTCCAAGTGTTGACTTTTTTTTGGATAAGCAGTGCATAAAAAGCCAGTGGTAGACTAAGCTCACTGGTTCCACCTATGAGTCAAGTATCTCTTTTTGGTGAACTGGCACATGAATTGGTGGGGTGACATAGTGAGCTAGAGCTCTGCCTGAATGAAAAGCAGAAGCATAGATTGGGTGTTTTATGCATGCATTTCAAGATCCCCAGTTTTGATTAGAAAGTTACATGAATAATGACCTAAAGGAGAACTATGAGGTGAGTGAAAATCACTCATCCTCATAATTCGAGCCGTTGTGTGACAATGAAACTGTCACAGGTTGGCTCAATAGATCGGGAAGTGAGCGAACACATACCGCCGCTCGCTCACTTCTCGATCATCTCCCTGCAGAGTGCCGTTACTGTCAGTCACCGCCCCCCACAGGGATTCGCTCTCCGCTCCGATCCTCCAGCGCTGACTGGTGGAATGGACAGGGGAGGGGGCGGGTACAGCTGGCTCTGACTCTATATAGGAGGAGCCCGCTGTCACTCACGCAGCTGGGTGGATCTCAACAGCATTGTTGGGATCTGTCCCGTTTGCGGCAGTCTCAGTATACCGTGAGCTGTAGCTCGCGATATACTGAGCTTGGGGTCACGGGAGGATGCTACTTTTTGTTCTCCCGTGACCCTTTAGAGAACTATGGGGAAAAACACTGAGCCCATAGTTCTCCTTTAACATACTTATCTTGCACTCATCTTCCTGGTCTGCTCAGATTCTCTTGCACACCACACGCTCATTTTATCCTGTGTGGTTAGACTATCCAGTCTCCAGCAAAGTCCTGAGAAAATATCACTTGTGGTTGTTAGAACGACCACATGTAAAGGTTGCATAACCTCTTTGGTGGTGAATCTTGACATTGCTTGGGAACAGGGCAAATTCTCACTTTGTTCTGTGATGTTTGTAGGCCTGCGGTATGGGAACAACTCACAAAATGATTCCTATAGCTTCAAATACATACAGTAAGGCATCCGGTGTGTTTCCTTTCCCTTTCTGGGCCAGGTCATGGGAACAGACATGAGGGAATGGTAGTATACTAAATTCAATCAACAAATATAGTTTTTGAAGAGCCTTGATGTACATTTCATTAAAGTACCTAACTCATAAATCTGACTCTTAATTTTATCTAAACCCCATATTCAACCTAAACTCAATCTATATCTGAACCATAAACCTAATCCAAACCTAAATCTAACTCCTAAACCTAATCCCAACCTTACCCAAAACCGTAAACATAACCCCATCTTGAAACCTAACCCATAAACCTAAACGCAATCTCCGCCTTACCTTTACACTTTGTGCAACCTCATCCTACCCCCTAAACCTAATCTCAACCTCAACCGTCCTCAAGTACCTATCCTTTAACCAAATCCTAATCTCTAAATCTCACTCCAAGCTCAACCTAACTCCCCGCTGGCTCTCTGATTGGAAAGGAAGCCGACTCCATGCTCCCCCTGCACTGCCGGTCCGAGGGAGATCTCCCTCTGACCGGAAGCTCCGGTGTTGGCGGTAGATACCAGAGCATTTGGGCGAGTATGAGTATCGGCATCGGTGCATCCCCAGTTTGTATATTAATTATTCACGGTCAATGTAACTAGGGGCGTGGCAGGGGTGTGTCTTTTGCCAACACACTTTGTTCCAGATGGGGGTCCCTCTTTCTACTAACAAACATTTTGGAAGGTATGTTGTGGCTTATTATCCTGGTGACCCCAATCCATTCTAATCTTATCCGAGGCTTACACTGGGACAGGAAGTGATAGGGAAAGTTCAAAATGAAGTTACAGACAGCAAAAAATACCTTACAAGTAACATACCCCACTTTTTCAAACCCTAAAAAAGGTGTTTTGGATGGAGTGTGACTGCAACGGTCTTCTGTCCTCTCACTCTCCAGCTTGGGAGAATATGCAGATAGCAAGCCAGAACAAAATATATAATGACTCGTATGACACACACGGGGAGATATTTATTTTGCTGGTAATAGAGTCGGTTTATAGTTTGGAGTGAGGTAGTGTCTCTTGTACCAGACTCTGCCCTCATATATGAAACGTCCATCTGAAAACACACAGCCCAAGAATTCCTCAAACATTGACTTCATACGTCTATTTTGACTTATTGCACAACGCTCCGGTACCCAAGGGTGTAACTGCCATGTACAAGATCGCATGCGTCAGACTAAATGATCCCGTTTCCTGGCTGACCTCATGCGCTGGCTGAATTGATATCAAACAGCACAAGGTCAAAGGTACACTTTAACCCTACAGTTCTTTGGAATAACAAACTAGCAAAGGAGTGTTCTACGTGGACACAGGAGGAATCTGGCTGGTAGCATTCAATTTTTTGCACTGCAATGCCTTAAGCAGATGCAAACCATAAATGAAGAGCATTATGGAATTCTTGAGCATTTAGTTTGTGTCATGTACCTGGTAAGAGACCGGAAGGTGAGGAGGCTTCTCTTGTGACCCATGTCTTTCTGCCCCTGGAGGGGAGGACAGGGAGCAGTTGGACAGCGAGGAGCACGAGTGTCACTGATGGGAACCGACACCGCGCAGGAGACGCCCCGATGGCGTGTAGTCTGCAAGCCGGAGGTCCACCGAGCAGATGGCTTGGAAGCAGGAACAGGAGCAAGGTCAGGAAAGCCATAGGTCGGAGCCAGCCGGGCAGCAGAGTACCAAATCAGGAGGCAGAAGGCAAATTCCAGAAACAGGCCCAGGTCAGGGGCAGGCAGCAATCCAAATAGCAAAGTCCAAAACAATCCGGGTCAGGCAGGTCACAGGAATCAAACAGGAACACAAGCTGAAAAGACCATCAGCACTGGAGCAGGGGCAGGCTCGTCTTTATATGGAGAGCTAAATCAGGTAGCAGCATCACTTCCTATGCGACGCCCGTTGCGCGTGTTTCCACGCACTTCCGGGTTGCACGTGTTTGCGAGCATTTCCGGGTTCCACGCGCTTGTGCAACCCGGAAATTGTTCCTCCCCCCAAGGAGAATGGCAGACCTGCAGGCTGCGTACAAGTGATCTCAGTGACATCGCCAGGATCATTTGTACAAAACAAGCGGCGGCTGTACATTTAGCTCAGCTTGCCCAAAGGGCTAAATGTAGAAAACTACTACCCGCCCGGCGCCCAGAACTGCAGGTCCTGGGAGGAGTGAGAAGATGAGCAGATTTCTTCCCAGTGACCCAACAGTAGCCATGCAGCTTTGTGTGTGCACACGCAATTGATGTATTTTCTTGCCCACAAATCATCACTGGCAATATTTTAAGCAGCCTGATGTTCATTTTTATTCTAGGTTCATTTGGTTTCCCCTAATCGATCTGTCATGGTTTGCCTCTGTCTGCTGCTGGGTGTACCCTGGTCACAGAGCAGAGCAACCAATGAAGGACTGCTATGAGTAGGTATACCTCTCCAGCCAATCACTGGAGCCTTATGGCTGGAGGCCCAGTGCTGCATGCTGAGGGAGGAGATAAATACTTGAGGGACCATGTAAGCTCTCTCTTCCTCCCCTGGGCCTTGCCTGTGGGGAGGCTGCTGTGGACTGTCTGAGACGGCTAGGCCAGAAACCTGGGGACTAGCCATGTAATTACACTGGAGCCTTATGGCTGGAGGCCCAGTGGTGCATGCTGAGGGAGGGGATAAATACTTGAGGGACCATGTAATCTCTCTCTTCCTCCCCTGGGCCTTGCCTGTGGGGAGGCTGCTGTCGACCGTCTGAGATGGCTAGGCCTGAAGCCTGGGGACTAGCCGTGTAATTACACTGGAGCCTTATGGCTGGAGGCCCAGTGGTTATCACTGATGGCAAGGATAAATATGACTGGTGACTTCTACCTCAAGTATTGCTGTGTCAGGTACCCTACCTGCTGCGCATGGAGACAATGACCACACTCTGCCATATAATAGAGTCTACATCTTCCTGGAGGATCCAAACCCTCCACCCCTCTCCCTGAAGTTCGACAGTAAGGTTCTCAGCATCAAATCTACAGTCTGGGCATCGCTTCGATCGACCACCACAAAGGGCGGTAAGTGCTTATGGGCAAAGTGAGTGAAATTACCACTAGACAAGAAGATTTCGGAGTTGCGGTAACCCATAACAACTGATCCCAGTGTCAAGGTGTGCTGTGGATCCATCATAGAGGTTTCTTACAGAGGAAATACAGGGAGACCCGTTAGTTCTTTTACTGTAGATCACCCTTTATAGGCCAACGCTAGTGTTATCCTACACTGGAGTATCACTGACCGAGAATGAGGGGCGCTGCACTTTGATGGCCATTTCTAAGTACTTGGGCACATTTTTTTGGATTATAAAAACATAGCAGGGTTTGGGGAGGGTTGGGGAAATGGCCTGCATCTTCCTGCATGAGTTCTGGAATTGGGCTTTACGTATAATCAGTAATGATGTTGTTTACTTTCGTGGCACTAATGTATTCCTGGCACCATTCTTGGAACTGGACGTCCCTTGGATTTTGGATCGTGGAACAATCACAATATGCCAAAACAACATTGTTACTGTGACCACGCCAAAATATTAAATATAATAATAATGTCACTCGGTTGCTTAAGCAAAATATTTTTCTCTTCCTGTGCGCTTTCTTGGCCAACTTGTTGTGCAGCTTTTTTTGGTTTTCTTTCATGTTTATCTGAAGTGCTGACAAAATAATGAACAGCCCCCAGCTGTCCCTTCTATTGGAATACCCCTCACCCTCCCCCCCATCTCCTTTTATCCATAATGGTCACGTATCTCCGATGTATACTTTTGTATAAATAACAGGACTGTGTAACCACAAAGAAATGTTGATATTGCCTCTAATTTTATGTTATCCTATCCTGTAAGCCTTTGTATCACAGACATTCTAATCTTTAAGAGAATGTCCAGCCAAAACCTTTATTCTAGTTTTGGATGAAGAGAGGAAGAACTGTAAGGCATCTGATTTTACTGCTATCTGGGGCTCCGTTAGAGGTTTTGCATATCACTTATGGTCCTGGTAAAAAGGGTTGTAACACACATCACTAGGGTATAATCAGACCTGGTTCCCTTTGGCTGAGCTGCTATTCGGCAGACAAGAGTAGTGGCAGCAGTGTCACCATTCATTAGGGATGCACCGATGCCAATACTAGTATCGGTATCGGTGTAGATGCCGAGTATTTGGGCGAGTACTCCGAAGCCTAGCCCGATACTTCAGCTTCCGGTATTAAGTCATTACATGCTGCCCAGCTTCTTTGTTGGTCGGAAAGCTGGCCAATCAGGAAGCCGGGCGCCGTGTAATGAGTACAAGAGTAGTGGCAGCATTCGACAGAACAAGAGTAGTGGCAGCAGTGTCACCATTCATTAGGGATGCTAGTATCGATGCAGATGCTGAGTATTTGGGCGAGTACTCATACTCGCCCAAATGCTCCGATGCCTTGCCCGATACTTCAGTTTCCGGTATCAGGAAGCCGGGCAGCGAGTCATTACACGCTGCCCGGCTTTCTGATTGGCCAGGAAGCCGGTTTCACGCTCCCTCATCACCCCGTGATGAGGGAGCATGGAGCCGGCTTCCTGGCCAATTTCACGGCGCCTGGCTTCCTGATGGCCAAAAAGCTGGCTCCATGCTTTCTCATCACCTAGTGACGAGAAGCATGGAGACTGCTTCCCTGCTCATTGAGGAGCTGGGTGGCGAGTCTTTACATGCCGCCCAGCTTCCTGGCTAGTGAGGAAGCTAGGTGGCGAGTCATTACACGCTGCCTGGCTTCCTTAATGGGACTTCCATTATCGGTATTCGGTATTGGCGAGTACCTAAAAAAAATAAATATCGGTACTCGATACCGAAAAACCGGTATCAGTGCTTCCCTACCATTCATGTCATATAGCAGTTGGACCAGCAAGCCAATGCTGGGGAAGAAGAGGGAGCTGGGAGGAGGTGCAGGCCGTGTTCTCTCCTCCTCCAGCTCTTCCCTATGGTGGTGTCATCCTTCCTGCTAGCATGTCAATGAACTGAAGAATAAAGACAGCGATAGTAGATTTGCCATTGGACAGAAGAGTTTCATTATTGCAGAGGGGATCCTCTCTTACCCTTCCCCTCCATCCCAAACAGTGAGTCTGAGGTGTGATCACAGCAACCCTTGCAGACTTCTGACTGACTTTTTTTTACAGAACTGGGACAGAGCCGGGGTGGTGGAACGACTTGGCAAAAGAAAAAATAGCTCTCTGGCAAGCTTCTGAAAAAGTATTTATTTCTATTATATTAGTGATGCCTGATGTGAAGGTCACGCTTACTTAACTGCTGGCTGTACGGCATTCACATCTGATGAAATGAGACCTACTAAGAGCAAAGTAATGCTTGGACTGGGGGTGAGACCCAAGGGTCCTGTCCTACCTTCAATGCCACTTTTAATTCATGTCCAGAAAACGTACTCATAGATCGGGGTCAGTGAATCCCTCTGCACCATCTATTGAACCACAAATGTTGCCCATGTATTGTGAAGGTCTTTGAAGGCCTAAACCTGCATCTACGCTCCATACTTAAAGGCCTTCAGCTGCAACACATTACCAAGGATACTCAGACCTCAACCACAGACACAGCAAGCCATTGGTATTTATCAATATAAAACAACAGAGGAAAAAGGGGCTCAATACCTACGACTGGATTCACACCACTTCCATTGCATTGAGAACTCGATATGCGTTCTTTCAATTGTGTTTCATTAATTTGCAGGTTTGTTGTATACGAGGGGAGCTAAAATAGTTTATTTTTCTTCCCTTAACATGTGTTGCAGGTGTACCCAGCACACAACAATGTAATGTTATTAGGAAACTATGGGTTTTTGATTGTTAGTGCATTGGTCTGTGTTGAGCAATGCAGCCCAATGGATGTGGTCCTAAGACACCATCACAAGGTTTTCCAAAAATTGCCATCAAAGGCCCTATCACCCAACAATGCTGATATAACTGAATCAAACCCCAAAACAGCATTCACCCAAATTTTGTAGGGTAGAAGGGTTGAGTTGAGTGTTCATCTGACATCAACTAATCTTTGACCTACTGGATTCTCCTGTCCACCTCCGGACCCTTGGGACATTTCCCTTCCTCCACACCAATTAAGTAAGTGCACCCTGATAATGTCAATCATTGTGTCATTCTTAAACCTTTTCTTCCCCCGGTTACTCCCCTAACCCAGTCATATAGGCATTGCAATGAGGCCTGCGCCTTGTTTCTAACTTAGAGTTAGGGATAAACTCCAATAGCAGAATAGGCAAAAATAAAACACTTGTTCTTTAGATTGTAGCACTGACCACTCAGGAGCTGCTGGATTTTATGGGCACCAGTGGCTGAACAACCACCATAGCGACCCTTGCGGCCACTATGGGGCCCAGGACAGAGGGGGGGCTGGTCAGGGGCAGGGCT
>NW_017307681.1:196243-199109 GCF_000935625.1 Nanorana parkeri | reverse complement strand
GAAGGCACTCCTAGCCTTCCCACTGGAGATTTACCCGAACACTCACCATTTCACCGACAGTGAGAGATTTTTACTTTGTCAATATGCTTTTGGCAAAATGTATTGGTTCAATTGTTAAGGGGATCGAGGGATGTGGGGTACATAATACCTAAAAACAGCAGCGGCAGTTTCCTCCTCTCAGTTGTATCCTTCAGTATCTTTAACCTCAGGTTAACAGATTCTGCAGACCAGATGGACAGCAACCTTTAACTAACTTCATATCCTCTCACTAGCTGTGGATTTATAAGCAGAGACTGACAAAATGTAGTAGTGGACCTTCAAGCCAAGACTGTCTATTGACTAAATAAGACTCTTCCTCAGCTTTCTTCCACAGTTAGCAGGCCTGAGAAGCATGAACTGGACCTCTTTGGAGCTATAACCTCCCCAGTCAGCAGGCACGAGAGGTAAGGTCCTACGGACTCACATCCTCCCCAAGCAGCAGGTATGAGAGGCAAGGACCTTTGGACTCACATCCTGCCCAAGCAGCAGGCATGAGAGACAAGGACCTCTGGACCTGTGTACTCACATCCTCCCCAAGCAGCGGACATGAGAGGCAAGGACCTCTGGACTCACATCCTCCCCAAGCAAAAGACATGAGAGGCAAGGACCTTTGGACTCACATCCTCCCCGGGCAGCAGGCATGAGAGGCAAGGACCTCTGAACCTGTTTACTCAAATCCTCCACAGACAGCAGGCATGAGAGGCAAGGACCTCTAGACTCACATCCTCATTAGACAGTTGGCATGAGAGTTAGGACTTCTGGAGTAACACTTTTTCCAGACAGCAGGCCTGGGAGTCAAGGCTGAACCCTTCATACACTCACCTTGAGGGAAACGACCCTTCTAGAAGGTTTCCCCAAATGTTTAGTCCCTTTCTCAGCCCTCATCACTGGCATAGCCCTCTCATACCCACAATATTATATCTACTAAAGCTACTGGGGGACATTCCCCTGAAGCAGGCAAAAACAAACAATTTCCTTGGGTCAAGGAAAAACCTTCCCAACTCAGATACGGTAACATAAGCAATCAGAGCTCAGGTTGGATACAACCTAGCTGCAACACTAAATGTGGACTAGGTACCCACCAGCTTAATGAAGGGTCCCTACAAGTAGAGTAGAGGAATCCCTGACAGCTCTTTATTTCTGTCTGTATCGCTGTTACATATGTTCCCTCACTTCCTGTCTGCTAAAACGGTTTTTACATTGTCAGATGTCCTAGTCTCCACTGCACGTACATTGTATTTTTGTCTGTGTCCCGGTTGGAGGGACTTTCATCATATCCCTCTTCCATCGCCTATTGGCTCCTCTTTTTTTGTATGAAGTTCGACTTTTAAGTTCCTCTTGATGCGTCATCAGGGAATTATAATCCGAGTCATGTGATGTTTTGATGGCATAAAGGGTATAGACATTATAGTTTCCCGATGTGTGCGTTCTATTTCCGTACCCGACATTAATTACATCCAAACAGTGGTGAGCCGTTTACATAATACAGATTGTGTAAGTCTGCTGGAATGTTAATAATCCCATACTCCGGTAAACGTTCATATATTAGACTGCTATGGGGCTCAGTAACCGCCCCCCTTTTCCTGTCAATGGGCTTTCGTGACTACGCCTGTGTCAAACAAGAATATGTTTTCTATTATATTAATGTTATTTTCAAAAAATCAATTTGTGGCCCTTCCCACACTAAGTGGAGTGGCTGCATAAAACTAGTGTTGCCAGCACTGTAACAAGTCTGGCTGATTTGTAGTCTGCGATCATTTGGTTCTGCTATTGGCTACCTGTAGTGACGCTTGACCCTGCCACTGAGTGGGGCAGCCAATAGGGAAACATTAGGAGTGTCCATGCCTCATAAGCCAATCACTTGGAGTTTTTATGGTCAGTGGTGCATGCTGGGGAAGTGCATAAATACTCTGGAATTGCCATGTCCTCAAGGAAGTCCACCCCTGGGCTTAGCCTGGGGGGGGGATGTACAAGGTTGGAGAAGCTGACCAGGCCTTAATCCTGGAGGCGGCCACATGTGGACCAAGGTGGGGTCTGGAACTATCTGGGAAGGAGAACCAGAGTAGCCCTGTGACTGCTGGAGGTGCCAGGAAGGCAAGGATGGTGTGGACCTCAGAAACACGTCTGGTGTCTGTCCCAGGGAAGATCTCGTGCACATCCCTATTCAGCTGTTGCTCTACAGCACAGTGTCATCCTCTGTTCTACTGAAGTATCTCTGCACTGTGGAAGCTGGAAGGGATTGGTGAGTCTGGGGTCTATTTTTGCTATGGACATCTGAAGCCTTATACCCTCTCTCCCAGTTTTGCCTGTTCTTTAATGAAGCATCTAAAAAAGTCCTTAAAGTGACTGGCGTCCAATTTACAGTTCACATCCCACAACCCAAGTAAGGATCCACCCCTGAGAATGTCAGGCCTCCCTACCTTTGGGGGGCTTCAACACAGGCCACTAGGGGTCAGGGGGGCAGCACACATTTTATATTATTCATAGAGGAGAAAGAGGGGTAGAAATGGAGAAAGGGTGAGGATAGATGGAATCTGGATGGAGAGTAAGAGAGAGAGAAAAGAAGATACAACAGGATTGGGGTAGAGGCATGAGAGGACATAAAGGGAAATGAGGGCAAATAGATGGATAGATGAGATAGAAAGAGGAGGAAAAAGAGAAGGTGAGGGAGAGTAATGGGAACATGGAGACTGGGGAGAGGGGTAAGAAGGTAGAGGGGGAGAATGGGGGAAGAAAGGGGGAGTATGAAAGGGTAGAAGGGAGGAATGGGGACAGAAATTTGACTAGGGGAGAATAAGAGGGAAGAAGGGAGAATAAGAAAAGAGAG
>NW_017307681.1:191604-196231 GCF_000935625.1 Nanorana parkeri | reverse complement strand
GAAGTGTGACTAGAGGAGAATGAGAGGGAAGAAATGAGAGCGGAGAGATGGATAGAGGGAAACGTCGCCCTTTATATACTTTTATATCTGGAGTTAAGTTTTAGGAACGGGTCTCCCTTGACGTGGACGGTCGCAGATCCTGGATCCCTATTAGCAGGGGGCTGTACTGAGGTCCGGTTACAGCTGCTGTTCTGGAAGCTTGTGGTAAATGAGGTGGTAAAATGTGCTAGGAAAGGGTCTGGCAGGCTGGTGGGTGAGACACGTGTTTCCTATTAGATCCTCTCGGAGAACTCGCAGAGGTGGCAACGTGACACTTTCACAGCTGACCTTCCATCCCAGATGTTCCAGCTCTGCAGACCCATCCAGAGGGAGGGAGAGGTATTCTGACACTCATCGGAGAAGTCCAGCGTTTTCGGGGTTAAAGTGGACCGAGCCTCAGGTGTGTTTTTTACATTACGTGCATATGAAACACTTACATATATTTATTATCTCCCAGTACTCCCCCTGACAATGCCTTCATCTGCTTCTCTGCCCAGAAGGGTGGAGCCATCTTTGTTCAGGCATCATACAGGGTCTCCATCTACTTCCTGGACTGAGCTCAGAGGTATAAACCCTGGTGCCTGCGCAGTTCTTCGCTGTGTTCACAAAAGGATCAGCCCCTGCTACAGCCTCCTCTCTTGTGACTTGCTACAATGTTTGATCACTGGGGGAGGGGAGACTGAGGAAATGCCTATCCTGCCTGCAGCAGACTGATCACTGGGGAAGGGTGACTGAGGAAATGCTTCTCCTGTCTGCAGCAGACTGATCACCACGGGGAGGGGAGACTGAGAAAATGGACTGATGGGATGATCTCAGGCTAGGCAAAGTCACTCACTGATGACCAAGGATGGCTTTTTAAGGATAAAAGGCGGAGCTTTAAAAAAAAAAAAAAGACAAAGGTAAAATGAATCAAGCAAAACATATTTTGCAAATTTTGTAAACTTTTCTGTTTGTTTTTTCTTCACCAAAATTTTGCCGAGCCCCTAAAATGCTCAAAATCTGGAATGATTTTTTTTTATTATTGTATTTTTTATTTGCTTGGCGTCTGGCCGTTGTAATTAATGCGGCATACCTCATCCCGCTGGGTGAACGTCCACTCCTCTCTCTGCCGGCGTCCCTCACCAAGATGGCCGCCGCAGGCGTCAATCGGATGGTTGTGCATGTGCACGTGCGAGGTGACGTCACGCGCGCGCATGATGAGGACACGGCGGGTTGTAACCCCTTGTGCCCTTCTGGTGACACCCGGCCTCGGGACGCCACTGAATGTCAAAGTACCCCAGCGCTGAATACTGAAAAATGGGCGGGACAGGAAGGGGGGGGTCTAACACTGCGGTCTCCAAATTGTTACAGAAGTAATTATATAATGGTATAATAATGATAAAAAATGCTAATTAAATAAAAAGAATAATATATTAATTATTATTATTATTATTATTATTTTGTATGAATTTTATTACAATAATCATGTATGTTGTTAGCTGTTTGTCCGGCATTACGTTGTAACACTATAACCTATCCAGCGGTACCGGGTGGAACACCAGAGCACGGGCTTCACTCACTAAAACCTTTTGACAGTATACTGTCGGGCCTTCGGTCCATGAACGAGCGCCCGACTTTTCAAGAGGGGGGGTGACACCAAAATGACTGTGTCACCCGGGTGCGGGCCGCACCCCCCGCACCCACCTTGTGACGCCACTGAGGTGACACAGTTCCTCCACACGTGCCTCATCCACGCACGTAGCTGTTTGGTTGGCGTTCCCCTTTAGAGTCACAAGACAGATGTTGCGGTAGGAACACGAGCCGGGGCAGTGCATTCTGGGAAAGGTGCTCCCACCTGTAAGACTGCAACCTGAATCTCGGGCCGCAGATTTGTCTTGGCCGGGGGCCTCGGATCTGCAGGAACACAGCCGCCCACACTCTGCAAACTTTCCATGTCGCTGCGCATGTAAGAAGGGATTGAGGTTTTGGGATTCCTTCAAATCATTTTTTCGCAAAGTCAAGAAAATTCATGTAAGGAAAATAAACACGCGGGGGGCGGGGAGAGCAGACGGAGAAAAGTTCAGCGTGACGAGGAGCGAAGGGTTTTTAGACTCGTTTACATGGCGGAGAGAAGAGACGAGGCGATTAAAGTGACCCTGTCACCTTTTAAAACAATGAAATAAAACGTTTCCTGCTGTAGAAGATTGTTTGTACTCCCCGGTCCCGCCACCCGTTCCCGGGATCTTTGTTCTCCCAAAGGACCCTGAAAAATCGACAACGTGGGACACACTGGGAGCTCCCCCACTAGTGATGGGCCAACAACCACCCAACACCCCGCCCCCCTCAATGTAAGTCTATGGGACCAGAACTCTGAAAGTCAAAATTCCTGAAATGTCAGAATCTACAACAACAGTATCATTTTTCAAAGCTGCACCACCTATTATTATTAAAAAGTCCTCCTTGAGCTCCAGGCAGTGCCTTTGCCTCGGTTGAGATAATGACATCAGTCTGCTGCAGGCAGGAGGAAGCATTTCCTCAGTGTTTTCCCCCAGTGACCATTGTAGGGGTGCAGCTAACAATGATTTTCATAATCGATTAGTTGTCCGATTATTTTTTCAACTAATCGATTGGTTGCATTAAAAAACATCTCTCTCTCCCCCACAACCAACTGACTGATAATGAGAATAGTTGCCAACTATTCTCATAATCCATTATTATCGATTAGTTGTTGCAGCCCTAGTATATTGTAACTTTGTAGCAAGTCACAATATGAGACTCTCCATTGGGTGCCACCAGTTCCTGGTTAACCAACTTTCATTGAACAGTGTGCTGATGCTACATTGGAGGCATTTGATTGTAAGCTCCTAGGGGCAGGGAGTAAAATGAAGAGTTTGTGTCCTTTACATTTTTGTATGGATAATTGTCTCCACTTAAATCAAATAAATACATTCTTCAGAGATGGGTGTAGTTGTGGGTCCTCTCGATGAACTTGACTTACAGTAAGCCCTTCAAGTATGGGGAGTCGCGGGAGAACATGCATTGTCAGGTCTCTGAGGAGGCTCGGTTCAGGCCACACATAAAGCTGACAGAGAGGTGGCCCCCTTCGATGGAAGAGGGGCGAGGACTGCGGCTTTGGCTGGCAGCGTGACCCATAAGTAGTGGCTGCGTACAGCTCTGAATAATAGTTATCTGCACCGACTGTAAACAGTAATTGTGGCCCCGAGAGGATCGGTAACTATACCCTGCAAATGGCTGCTTATTACTGCGAATGCTGAGCGCACTAATCCCATCTACGCCAATAAAACAAACCCTGCAGACTCAGCTCCGTGGCATTTAAAGGGCACCTGACATCGATACTTTGTAACTCGCTCACCCAAATCGGGTAACAGAGTGTCAGGTCCGGTGTTGTTTGAAGCGCATCGGTGGCCAATCAATAGACATTTAATTGGTCATGTAGGGCCCATTTTCAAACACCCAGCGCAGCCCCAACGCCAATGGCTGGGAACAGGCCCTAAAAAGTGTATGCTACCTCAAAAATGAAGATTCCTGATGTGTGCGGAGTTACTTCTTGTAGTCTCATTTTCTTTTTAATATCATATGCCGTGATTAAGTACCCGGTGACCCTCCCCGTGGCCCCTGGGTCCTGTATCAAATGGACCACACCAGCCACGGCAGTAGACCCTGTGGTCAGTTTGCGTCCCTGGGATGGCTGCTGGAAATTACAGGATGTGGTGCCAACGCATGGTGTGCCTGTATTTCCTGTTTTGTGGCCACGCCCCCCCCCCACCCCACCCTGCTGTTGTTGATTGACAGGGGATCCCAACTGCAGCCCAGCACTGTCACAACTGCAGCTGCTTGTAGAACACAGCTTATAGAGATGGGGAACGTACCACTCCACTGTGTGTGATGAAGGCCCACCACCTGAGTGTGATGTAGGCCCGCCCGCTCTGTTTCATGCAAGCCTACTTCCCCCGCCCACCGTGTGCGATGTAGGCCCGATTGCCCGCCAGCTCTATTTGATGCAAGCCTACCCGCCCGCTCACCGTGTGTAATGTAGGCCTACCCTCTGAATGTGATGTAGGCTCGCCCACCGTGTGTGATGTAGGCCCACCCTCTAAGTGTAATGTAGGCCCGCCCATCACGTGTGATGTAGGTCCACCCACTCTATTTGATGCAAGCCTAACTCCCCGCCCACCGTGTGTGATGTAGGCCCACCCTCTGAGTGTAATGTAGGCCCGCCCATCACGTGTGATGTAGGTCCACCCACTCTATTTGATGCAAGCCTAACTCCCCGCCCACCGTGTGTGATGTAGGCCCACCCTCTGAGTGTAATGTAGGCCCGCCCATCACGTGTGATGTAGGTCCCCCACCTCTATTTGATGCAAGCCTAACTCCCAGCCCACCGTGTGTGATGTAGGCCCACCCTCTGAGTGTAATGTAGGCCCGCCCATTATGTGTGATGTAGGTCCACCCACTCTATTTGATGCAAGCCTACTTCCCAGCCCGCTGTATGTGATGTAGGCCCACCCTCTGAGTGTAATGTAGGCCCGCCCATCACGTGTGATGTAGGTCCACCCACTCTATTTGATGCAAGCCTAACTCCCCGCCC
>NW_017307681.1:189089-191569 GCF_000935625.1 Nanorana parkeri | reverse complement strand
AGAAGGACGTGAATGAAGTAGTGATGTCACATGACTGCCGGATACAAGATGAATAAAGGTAAATAGCTCATATTTTTTGAACGACATGAATGTGATTTGAGTCCTTTTGCTGCAGTAGAAAGTAATATAAAAACCTGAGATTTCTGGGCCTCTGTTGTAATATTTGCTGACACGTTTTTCCGCAACGCCTTCAGCTACAGAGGTGAATGAGGGCTTGTGTTAAAGTGTTTTTGCTGCTTGTTCACAATATGTAGATATTATAGTGTGCATGGTCTGGGTAGAGGTTCACTTTAAAGGAGAACTCCGGGCAGATTAAAACCTAACCCTTGCAGTGGGGCTACCCCCGGCGCCACTCCCCCCTCCATTACAATGGTTAAGTGCTCATTTTGGTCTAGGGTCTAAAATAACAAAGATATATTCACCTGAACCTCGGTCCCACCGGTCCCTGCAGCCCGCTCCGGGGGTCTATGGACCTTTGAGTCATCATATGTAATACAGTGTGTAAGATGGGAGAACCCCGAGGGATAGTCCATCGCTGCTAGTCTGCAGGGACTGGTCTATCAGCCAGGCAGGACTAAGGTTCGGGTGAGTATATCTTCACTATTGTAGACCAGGGGTAGCCAAAGTCGGGCCCTCCAGCTAAGGTGGAACTACAAATCCCATGAGGCATTGCAAGATTCTCACAGCCACAGACATGACTCCCGGAGAGAGATGCATCATGGGATTTGTAGTTTCACCCACAGCTGGAGGGCCGCAGTTTGGCTACCCCTGTTGTAGACCCTAGACCAAAACGAGCACCTAACCCTTGCAGTGCTGTGGCAGCCCCATGCAAGGGTTAAGTTGTATTCTGCCCGGAGTCCTTCTTTATAGTCTAGCCCAACCCAGAGACATTGCAGCTTAGCGGTGGCGATATGAGGCGGGTGCGTTTGTTTTCTTTTTATACTTTCACCCGGAGATCCTGCAAATAACACACATTCTGCCCCAGGGGTGACGGCGCTCACTCTACTGCGTCCGGGCAACAGAAACAGGACATTATTATTACAGAACATCTCTCGCCATAACAGAGAGGGGAGGTGATCTGTAGTACTCAGAGATAACTGCAAACTGTCACTGTAACTGTCACTGTTATTGGTCTCATTTCTTCCAGAACATCCCGGGAGCCCCTGGTGCTCAATATGCAAATATCGACTTTCAGTGTTAAAGATGGAGTGTGCTACCTGCAGGCCAAACTATTCCTGCTCGGGGCCCCTGTGAAGGGGGAGATACTAACACAGCGTGGTTTGTCAGTGTGCGTCCCTTTAACCACTTGCTGACCGCGGTGTTACACCCCCTTCCTGGCCAGGCCATTTTTCAGTATTCAGCGCTGCGGTACTTTGACTGACGTTTATTCCGTCATGCAGCGCTGTACTGACATGAATTTTATACCCTTTTTTAGGGCCAGATAGAGCTTTCTTTTGGTGGTATTTATTCACCACTGGACGGGGGGACAAACGTTATGTTTTACTATATTAAGGAAAGATTACAAAAAAAAAACCTGTTTCCCCAATTTTTTGGTAAAACATGAAAGTCGGGGTCACGTCGGGTAAATAGACACCAAACATGTCAAGCCTTAAAATTGCGCCCGCCTGCGAAACCTCAAAAAAACTATAATACCCAAAATTGGGCATAGGCGACGATTTAAAAGCTTTCACCGCTCATCAGTTTAGTGTTATCAGTGATTGATGGCCCTAAAATGATTGCTCTCACTGCGACGTTAGCGGCGCTATGTAACATGTGACACAATTGTCGTTTTTGCGCGCTTGCGCATCTGACATGTATTTACGTTTATATATGCGTATACGTGGGGGACTTAACAATTTTTGGATTTTTTGTAAAACTTTTTTTCTTTTCTTTTTACACTTAATGTTATTGTTATCACATAGGGGGATAACAATCCCCCTATATAATAGCAAAGGCGCACTGACAGGTCCTCTTTATGCTATCACATAGGGGGATAACAATCCCCCTATATAATAGCAAAGGCGCACTGACAGGTCCTCTTTATGCTATCACATAGGGGGATAACAATCCCCCTATATAATAGCAAAGGCGCACTGACAGGTCCTCTTTATGCTATCACATAGGGGGATAACAATCCCCCTATATAATAGCAAAGGTACACTGAAAGGTCCTCTTTATGGAGACATTAGGGGTCTCTAAGACCCCTAATGTCACCTGGGGACTCCCAAAGAAGCTGATGAAGCCGAGATCTGCTTCACCAGCTTCTTCTCTCTGGCTATAGCAGCCAGATGACTGACAGGTGAATGTGGAAGTGATGTAATACACATCACTTCCACATTCACTCTACAGAGGGAGATCAGCAAGGAAGAAGATGCTGATCTCCCTCCCATCTTCCTCCTGACACCCTCCCGAGCCGGTCCCGGGCCTCAGATGGGGCAGCGGATCCCAGGATTGAAGGTGAGGGGTCAGGAGGGGGGGGG
>NW_017307681.1:188032-188288 GCF_000935625.1 Nanorana parkeri | reverse complement strand
GACAGGTCCTCTTTATGCTATCACATAGGGGGATAACAATCCCCCTATATAATAGCAAAGGCGCACTGACAGGTCCTCTTTATGCTATCACATAGGGGGATAACAATCCCCCTATATAATAGCAAAGGCGCACTGACAGGTCCTCTTTATGCTATCACATAGGGGGATAACAATCCCCCTATATAATAGCAAAGGAACACTGAAAGGTCCTCTTTATGGAGACATTAGGGGTCTCTAAGACCCCTAATGTCACCTG
>NW_017307681.1:182902-187914 GCF_000935625.1 Nanorana parkeri | reverse complement strand
GACAGGTCCTCTTTATGCTATCACATAGGGGGATAACAATCCCCCTATATAATAGCAAAGGCGCACTGACAGGTCCTCTTTATGCTATCACATAGGGGGATAACAATCCCCCTATATAATAGCAAAGGCGCACTGACAGGTCCTCTTTATGCTATCACATAGGGGGATAACAATCCCCCTATATAATAGCAAAGGTACACTGAAAGGTCCTCTTTATGGAGACATTAGGGGTCTCTAAGACCCCTAATGTCACCTGGGGACTCCCAAAGAAGCTGATGAAGCCGAGATCTGCTTCACCAGCTTCTTCTCTCTGGCTATAGCAGCCAGATGACTGACAGGTGAATGTGGAAGTGATGTAATACACATCACTTCCACATTCACTCTACATCGGCATCCAATCATATTGTTCAGGTATTTTGACAGCCAGCAGGGCCAACTAGCAAGATACTGAAGCTTGGCCCAGCGGGAGATTCCTCCAGCCACACAGTTTAGCGTCGATGGAGGAATCTGTTGCACTTTTTCCATCTGCTCCTAGAAAATCTGCAGATAACCTATAGGTGTATGGCCAGCTTTACAGTTGCTACCAGAACAGGAAGTGAAGGGAGATCTTCCAGTTGGGTCAACTGATTAGGATTTTACCACTTTGGAGTGATTAAATCTCACTTCCTGTTGGGTATCTAGCACAGGAAGTAAAGGAAATAATCCCTAAAGTATAAAGACAGTAAAACCAATGTCCCCGAAACAGGAAGTGATGGAAAAACCAACTTTTTACAGTTGCACCCAGAACAGGAATTAAAGGGAGATCTTCGATTTGGGTCACCTGTTTAGGATTTTCTCACTTTGGAAAGATTAAATCTCACTTCCTGTTCTGTATCCATAACAGGAATTAAATGAATAATCTCCCTATTGTATACAAACAGCAAAACCCACAGGGGCTCTAACCATATTCTACATTTGGGCTTAAATTTAAATATGGAGGCTATCAATATCTGAAAACTCTAGTTGCCTGGCTGTCTCTGCCTCTGGTACTTTTTGAGTCATTGAGCATGCCAGTGAAGCCATAGGAAAGTCTTGATCAGCATGCTTGTTCTTGGATAACGACTTAAAAAGAAGTGAAGCTGTTAAGATGACACCCCCCCTGGCATGTGACACGGGCTCACCCGAGGCGCGGAGTCTAGGCACCAGCCAGTTTTCACCAGAGCTCCTGATGGTGGAGATGGGTTGAGCTGCTTGCTGGTACCAAGCCGCGGCCCCAAAGATCGCCCTGCTAAGGGATGAGCAAGGACAGGGGGGCTCCAATGAGGAGAGTGGTAAGGATAAGGCAGAAGACCTGACAGAAGATAACCAGAGAATGGCACGACAGTCCAGGTCAGCAGCTAGTGGACAGGAGACAAAAACAGGAGACAAGAGCGTAGTCGGATCCAGGCAGGGGTCGAGGCAAGTGGCTAGCTGAGAGTGGTCAGGTGACCCAGGTCAGCAAGGAGCAGTCAGTAGATAAGGCAGGAGATTAAAGCGTAGTCGGGCCCAGGCAGAAGATCAGGGCAGGCGGCAAGTGGAGAATGGTCAGGGGGACCGAGTCAGCAACAGGAACCAATGGCAGTATTAAAGTTCTTTGCACACACAGGAAGTTGGCTTGAAGACACAGCACCGGCCCCTTGCAGAGCTAGTGCTTAAATACCCCTCTGAATCAGAGGCAACACGTCCAGCATCATTTCAGGGCGCTGTGGATGTTCTGGTCTGGTTTCTGTGGCTATCATTACCCCTACCGGCCCAGATTCTGTGAGAGCCATTAGAAGTAATGGCAGGGCTCCTGTGAGTACCATTAGAGGTACTGGCGGGTCTTCTGGAAGTTCTGGCAGGGATGTTCAGAGAAGATCTGTAAACCAGTCAGGGACACTGCGAGTACCATAATAGAAGCATCTGGGCTAGCATGACAGCCAGGCACTGGGCATTGTGAAGAGGAGAGTTTAGCAGTGGCACCCTGTGTATTTTCCCTGTATAGGTCGGTATACTGAGCTTTGGGTGACGGGAGGATGCTAGTTTGTGTCCTCCCTTTACCCTTAGGAGAACTATGGGGAAAAGCCCTAACTCCATAGTTCTCCTTTAAGGACAGGTCTTCTGAGTCACCATACAGACAAGGTACAGAGGTGAATGTCAGCCATACACATGGATACGTTTCTACCAACTGCAAAAACATTCATAGAGATCGAGGCAACCCGCCAGCATCCCCGGCACATAACCCTAAATACATGAACTGTTGGTGGAGAGTTGCCTTGATCCCATCAATTGTTTTCGTGATCTTTAAATTGCTGTAAGATTGCCCCATGTATGGCCAGCACTGAGCAGAGTTTTCCATGGGATGGCACTCAGCCCCTATAAATAAACCGCCACCACGGGCATGTTTTTCTCATTTGAAGAGCGGGTGATGGAGTTCTTGCTTACCTACATCTGAGAGGCCGTGTGTTTGGCTTGGCCGTCCCGGGTGGACCGCAGTCCCATGCAATGCGCGGAGAGGCAAGGAAGGGTGTGTTCCAGCTTTGAGGTGGCCAGGGAAGGTCCTGCCAGCATACAGATTGTGCTTGCTGCTGCCCTTCGCCCGGGTTTAGGAAAATACTTCTCCCTCCTGACACTGACTCACGAGCCCCGTCAGAGCTACACAAGGGGCTTTGTGTGAGCAGTCACAAGATCAGGTGGAATTCAACAGTTTGCACATTTCGCCGCCAACACAACCTCCTCTCCGAGCTCTGAGGCTCTTGAAAGGCTGCAGGTGCACTCGAGAAAAGTACACAATCCCATAATCCCAGTATTAACATTCTGTGCACCGCTACTAGAGGAGCGCGGGGTTCACATAAACTCTGCGCCAGTCAACCATAACTGCAATGGATAGAACTGGAGGCAGATGTAAACTCAATCACAACAATCTCATGTAGGCACAGGCCCATGTTAAGAGGGTGGGAGATGGATGTGGAATGGATAGATGGAGAAGATTGGGACGGGACCTTCACTGCTTGCAATCAAATTTCCTTAAATGTATCCAATAGACTTACTCATCGATATATTCTGCATTGTACATATTAGACCACCCCTAGCCAAGAAGAGACCTTCCTATAGTCCTTTGTATCTTAAAGGTTATGGAAGCTTAGGTACAGGGCTGAATTTGCTCTCTCTGCTGCCCCAATGCCAGGTTCCTCAAAGCACCCCCCTGTAAGCAGGCTGCAACATTGCCGAGATCACTTGTATAAAACAAATGCCGGCTTCCACGCTGTACATGTGTAGCGCTCACCCCCGAAGGAGCCGCTGAATATTGAAATGGGTTCTCCTACCTGTTGGTTCCAGCTACCGGTCCCCTTTGATCAGCAACAGCACACCGACACTCACGGACAGAATGGCTCGAGTCTTAGGGTCTTTTTAGGGTATTTATTTGCAACATCAATAGGAGAGAGAGGGTTTAGGGTCTGTAGGATGCCCTTGGAATCTTCTGAGGACAGCTTTCTCCCCTAGCAACCGCTAAGGCTGAAATCACTGTGATCTGGTCCCAGAGACCAATAGTAGTAGTAATACTGTGAACAGATACCTGGAATAGGGTGTGGGATCTCCCTTGTGGGTCCCAGACGGACGCTCGCACCAGCTCCTCTGCGGTACCCCTCAACAAGCGGACTCCTCCCCGACCCAGCTTCCTTCAGGTATTTTCCTTAGCAACAGGACCTGGAATCTCTGTGCCCTCAGCATCTGCAACTGCCAAGGAGCACTCCAGTTTAGTGGTAGTATCTTTTTAGAACAAGGCACCCATCACCTGCCACGTGCACGGGCCCAGCAAAGTATCAGTGTATCCTAGGCCTCTAGGTCTCTCAGCACCTGCCATGTGCTGAGGCCCAGGCCATTTGCTCTGCATCACACACAGACCTCCTAGGGCGAGGCCCCTAGGGGGAAGAGAGCTCTCCACAGTCTCCCCAGACCTTTTATTACCTGCCCTCAGCATGCCTCTGAGTCAACCTACCCAGGGATTGGCTAGGGTCAGGTGCATAGTCATAACCTGAGGGTGGATCCTCCCTCACTGTATGCCAAGGCTCCCTTTTCCTCAGCAACAGGAGGAGCAATCGATCCAGCAGATTCAGGGACACCTATAGAATGCAGAGCTCTGTATAATCAGTATCCAGACTGGTTACAGTCCAGGTATCTCTAAATTGAATAGCGACATTTTAGAGGGCGCTACACATGTATTGTAGAAAACAACTACCTGCCCGGCGCCCGGAACTGCATGTCCTGGCATTCGGGAGATAGGAATTCCACACCCCTGCTGCCCCTCTACTCCCTGCTGCCCCGAGGCCGGGCCTCGGTTGGCCTTGTGGGAAATCCGGCCCTGCTTAGGTACCTTCTACCATGTAGTCTGGTCCTGCAAAATTACTGATGACAAACCTTTGTTCATGATAATACGGGTTCTCCAATTACTTTAGGCTCTAGATTGGGTGCTGAACAGGGAAGTGCGGTCAGGGGAGGCAGGTGAGGCAGAGCATTATGGAGGAAAAAGCTGTCAGCTTCATGTCTGAATCTGACAGCTTTTTGTCCATTCAGATCGGCTTGTTACAGGTTACACAGCAGGGAAATCCTCCCCGTCGGGTAACCTGTCATGGACCCTCAGCGGTGAGGAGCAAGTGAGTGAGGCTGGGGAATGCCTCACCCCAAGCAAGAGGTACCGCACGTAACTGGTGCTGAAGTGACTGCAGATGGCGCCACTGTAATCCAAGACATAGGGGGTTATTCACTAAGCTGGCAGCCAAGTGAATAACCGTGCCGAAGTGAATGGAGCCGAACCCCGTTCGGTTATTCAGTTCAGCCGTATATGGCTGTTTTCAGCCGTACATCAGCTGACTTCGGCTTCCTTCGGTTTCGGTTAACCCCACCCCAAAAAATTGGAAAAACAAATGTGTGGTCCTCCATAAAATTCCAACCAGACCCTTAATCTGGGCACTGGCAGGGCAGGAAAGGGGGGGGGACCAGTGAGCGCCCCCCCC
>NW_017307681.1:182535-182863 GCF_000935625.1 Nanorana parkeri | reverse complement strand
CCAGGCCGCCCCCCCCCCCCCCCCACACTGTACCAGGCCACGTGCCTCGGCATTGGGAGGGTGCTTTTCCAGGGGTCCATGCTGATGGAGACAAGGGCCTCTACCCCACAACCCTGGCCCAGAGGTTGTGGGGGTCTGTGGGTAGGGGGGCTTTTTTTGCATCGGAGTATTGCTTTTGTAAAGAGGGCACCCAGATGCTGCTCCCTTCTGAAAGCCCACATGTGACACTGAGCCTCCATTATTCAAGGAACTGAAATCCAAAGAATGGAAAGAACTGGCCAAAGACAGTCTGGGGGGTGGGAGGGGGGGGGGGGGTAGAGGAGGCGGC
>NW_017307681.1:175230-182520 GCF_000935625.1 Nanorana parkeri | reverse complement strand
GGGGGGGAGGGCTAGATGATGCTGGACATCCTCCAGCCAAGAAATTAGATGGGCTCTATCTGATTAGCTGCAGCTTCTAATGTACAAGGCCTGAGGTCAGATCTAAGTACCGGGCGGCTTTTAATCAGCAATCCATATACGACGGGTTTACTTTCCTCAGCGTAGGTGACGGCACCACTTACAGCTCTGCCCCGTCTATACCATAATGGATGGATTGGCGTGCTGTGCGGTAGTGACTCAGCTCTTGTGGCAGGAAGAAGAGGATTTCACTGATCCTGCTGGAAAACCCGGCCAAAGATGAGGTCGGCAAAATAATAAAGCAAATCTTCTCGTTCCAATTTTCAGATCATTTCTGCTTGATGGGGAATCCCAGCATGCACCTCTCCACTATAACATCTCATTACGCTCTGGTCTACGGCCTGGGGTCTATTCCCCCCTGCACACAGTAGTAGTTCCTGGCTGATGCTCGGGGATAAAACATGGCGCGTGTAATAAGCGTTTTGTGTTTTAGGGATGATGAGGTTTAACTCTGAACACTGGTAATGGGAGAGCTGAACCTTTAACGGCTCTCTAAGCTCCATCACGTGTGTATTGGAAGATGGAGAGGAGGACATTATTCTTCTGACCTCCGACCTGCACAGGATGCGGCTGAACTAAACACCAGGAATTCCAGAGGAAAACTCCTAATCTCCGGGACTTAACTGTTCTGTAATAAATGAAATATATCCAAGTCTGCCGGACCGTCTGTGCAAACACTTCCCCAGCAGAGCTCACAACTCAGAGAAGGTTATAAAATAACGTATTATGTCCTGAAGGTATTGAGATGTTTCCACTATGTGTTCTCTGCTACAAAAACACCAATTATGAGGCGTTCCCACCATCCCGGTGCTGAGTTCTCGGGTCTGTACACCCGCTGTGCCCATGAGGGGCTCCCACCATCCCTGTACTGAGTTCCCGGGGCCGTACACCCGCTGTGCACATTATGAGTTAAACCCTCTCTCTCCTATTGATGTCGCAAATAAATACCCTAAAAAGACCCTAAGACTCGAGCCGTTCTGTCCGTGAGTGTCGGTGTGCTGTTGCTGATCAAAGGGGACTGGCAGCTGGAACCAACAGGTAGGAGAACCTATTTCAATATTTCAGCGGCTCCTTCGGGGGTGAGCGCTACATAGGAAACATACTTTTGGAGGCTTCCTATGTTTGCTACCTTCATCTTTTAGGTCCAGTTCACACCAGGGCGGTTCGGTCGTGCGGATTTATCGGTGCTGAACCGCCGACATGAACAATCCCATACATTCCTATGAGGACTGTTCATGCAAGCGCGCGGCTCTGCATGATCCGAACCGCCTTCCACCCAAAAAGCTCCCTAAGCTACTTTATTTCATGATCAGCGCGTTTTTCCATATAGCTATCAAAAGAAATGCGCTGATAAACGCGTTTTTAATTGCGTTTCACCACTGAAACACAATGAAAAACGACCTTTCAGAAATCGCGCGGAAACCGCTCTGAAACGCTTCCACCCTGGTGTGAATGGGGGGCCTTATAATCAATTTTTATTTATTTACATATTATATCTTTTTTTTTTATGTGTGCCACCTGGCAGCGAAAGGGTTAAAACTCCCCGAAAACCACCCAAATCTTACTTTCCGAGGACGCCAAGACTTTACATCAAAATATCTCAAATTTAAGCTAAGCAGACGTAGTGGTTAGCGTTTCTGCCCTGCAGCACTGGGGGTCCCTGGTTCAAATCCTGGTCAGGTCACTATCTGGAAGGAGTTTGCATGTTCTTCCTGTGCTTGCGTGGGTTTCCTCCGGGTACTCCGGTTTCCTCCCACACTCCAAAGACATGCTGGAAGGTTATTTGGCTCCTGTCTCAATTGGCCCTCTATGTATGCATGTGAGATAGGGAGCTCAGATTGTAAGCTCCTCAAGGGCGGGGACTCATGTGAAGGAGCAACTATGTAAGGCGCTGCGTAAATTGTCATTGCGATATAAATACCTGTAATGAATAAAATAAATCACTTTACTCCGTTCCACTCTAATAAGAAGGCCGGGGGTGACTCTACCCACCAGTCTCCACCTATAAGTGGCCCTTTAAAATGAACCCAGCAATGCTTTCAGATTGTAAGCCCTCAGGGGCAGGGCCCTCCTTACCGTCTTGTCTTGAATTGTACTGTGATTGTAATGTCTTCCTTATATTGTAAAGCGCTGCGCAAACTATTGGCGCTCTATAAATGTATAATAATAATAATAATAATAATAATGATACAGCGCCCCTTTGCAGCATTCAGGAAGAAAGCTGACTGTACTCTCTGCTGACAGACCACGGAACCTACAGATCTGTTTGTTTTATGTGTTCATGAAAATATGGCACATGGAGCATGAAGCATGTGAGAATCATGGAAGGAATATGCAACCACGAGAAAGAGAGAAAAAAACGATATAAAAAGGAGCAAAAAAAATGCGCAAAATAGCCCATCGACATCGGCTCCATACCGGCGCCATGTCTATTTCATTAAAAAGAAAAGAGAGAGGAAGAAGTGATAGTTGTGCCTTTTATGTTGTGTGTGGCGGAGATATGAACACGGCCTGGAGGACCTAACGGGGTAATAATCATACAGCCGGCAGAGGACGAGGATCTCCTGTAATGTGAACCATATGGAGCAACTAAATCACTTTCTGCCTCCGTCTTGTGAACAGCAAACAATCAGATTTCTGCTTCTTATTATTCCCAAAATAAAACTCAAACCGGAACATTTGGAGGATTTACATGTGTAAGTGCTAAAAAGGACAGGAGGAGAGGTGGAGGATTTATTGCAAACCTTGTGAATATATATATACAGGTGAAACTCGAATAATTAGAATATCGTGCAAAAGTAATTGCAGTAATTGCTGCAAAAGGGGCCCATACCAAGTACTGAGTACATATGCATGCTTGTACTTTTCAGAGGTCCGATATTGTTCTATGTACAATCCTTGTTTTATTGATTGCATGTAATAATCTACTTTTTTGAGGTTGTGGATTTGGGGTTTTCATGAGCTGTAAGCCATAATCATCACAATGATGACAAATCACGGCTTGAACTATCTCGCTTTGCATGTAATGAGTCTCTCTCATATATTAGTTTCACCGAATAAGTTGCATTAGTGAAATAAATGAACTTTGCACGATATTCTAATTCCCCAAACCCATCTGGAGATCTGCAAAACAGACCTGTATGAAATTAAGAGAAATAAAAGACACAAGGACGGGTTACTGTGAGCCAGATGTAAGCAGAAATCAGCACTTTGCCGCACTCTGACTAACACGCTATGTACACATCTGCACAGCGACAAGTCAGCAATCTTTATTGCTGAAATCTACATGACACACGGCTCAGTATAGGAGTTATGCAATCACATCCATCTCCTGCATGAGGCCCGAAAGTTGGCTTGTCAGCAGCTCAGTTCTTCCCATTTTGATGTTACAGTCATCAGGGGGTGATCACAAAGGAGTATAGAGAGATACGACGTTTCCAAAAATACCACGCATGCCGAACTGAGTTTTCTGAGAAGCAGAATGAATAGGACCCCAGTTAGTCCTGTAACCTATGAAAGGGGACCTGTACAGATGCAAAATATTGCTGACTGACCTCTTTGGAAACTATCTGCCTGGCTGTTGTGCTAAAAGGTTTAGTTTTTGGAATTAAAGCCCAGATTGTGGCATAAAGTACGGCTGATGCGATCCAAATGGCTCAAAAAGTTCCCCTCAAAAAGTGGTATTTCATTGACTATGACTCATTATACAATGTCACCAACACTGAAAGGGTTAAACTGTGCTAAACTTAAGTACCTGCAATACTAACATTGATTTCCCATCATGCTGTGCGGGTCATTACTCAAAAACCTAAAGGAACCTCTCATGTTGCATCAGGGGCGTCCCGAGACCGGGTGACACCCCGCAGTGACATCATCGCAGATGCGCGGTCATTTAATTGACGCCTGCCGGCAGCCATCTTCCTGATGGACGGCGGCACAGAGAGGAAGGGACGTTCCCCTCCTCTCTCCTCCATAAGTTTACTCTGAGCCTGATGAAGGGGACCCTGCGTGGCCCCGAAAGCGCTTGATGTTACTCTGAGTATTCGTTAGCATCAATAAATGGATTTGCACTGACATAAGGAGCTGTGTCGTGCTGGTGGCATTGTCCATATTGCCCTCCTCTCTCCTGACACTGTCGGGCTCTCGTTCCATGACCGAGTGCCCGAATTTTAGAGAGGGTGACACCAAAATGACTGCCAGTCATTTTGGTGTCACCCCTCCAATGGTGTCACACGAGTGCGGGCCTCACCCCCCTTGTGACGCCACTGTGTCGCACCTATGAGGAAGTAGTAGCCCTCCTGTCTGTTGGAAGCCTTCATGGTACCTGCAGCTGCAAGCTCTTGTATGATCAGCTGCCCAAACTTCAGTTTCTCTACAAGAAGCGCCACAGCGAGACACATGGGGGTATTAATGCGCTCTACACCCGGAAGGATGGAGACCTTAGCATCGGCTTTATTGTATTACTCACGCTTCACAGCTAATTTATGTCCGTCTCCGGAGCTGGACCAGAACTCTCTCTGGGAGGCTTCAGTGACTCGGGTCCAGCAGATGTGTGAGGTCTTCAGATTTATGGCCGGGCTCCATCCAGTCCACTTGGAACCTCAGGGCAATGAGTAAGAATCTGGGCTCTTCAATAGGCTGGGATGTTTCTTATTAGTTGCTGCTCGGTGATACATTCCGCTGAACATCCGTCGGTGTGTTTCCATATAATATATTTGCATTTTCAGTATGTAGCACATACTTAAAAGCACATTCCAGTCAACGTGAGCACATTGCATGTACTATAAGTCACTAAATATGTCCTACGTGCTGAGCGGCTATAACTTCCATCCAGACTTCCATCTTGTTTAGCCAGCTGCCCTGCAAGCTAAACATCCTATGGCAGATTGGGGAGTGATCCAGCTGGAGGTGGTAAAATGCCGGACGGTGTGGTCCCAGCTCTGCCTTTGGAACATATTAATTTGTAATCATGTGACAAGACCTTTGGGCAGAGCCATAGCTAGCTCCTTTTGCGCTCGAGGCAAGAACAAAAAATAGTGCCCCCACCTCCCCGAGGTTATTTTAGGGAGACTAATTAAATAAAAAGGACATTGTTTATGGGGTGATAGGGACAGAGTATAGGGACATACAGTGATAAGGACAGAGCAGGGGAGTAAAATTGATTTTTTAGGGGGGGATGGGAACAGAGAATGGGGACGTGGAGTGATAAGGTTAGAGCAGGGGAGGAACATTGATTTTTAAGGGGTGATGGGAACAGAGTATGGGGACATGAAGTGATAAGGACAGAGCAGGGGAGTAAATTTGATTTTTAGGGGCGGATGGGAACAGAGAATGGGGACGTGGAGTGATAAGGTTAGAGCAGGGGAGGAACATTGATTTTTAAGGGGTGATGGGAACAGAGTATGGGGACATGAAGTGATAAGGACAGAGCAGGGGAGTAAATTTGATTTTTAGGGGCGGATGGGAACAGAGAATGGGGGCATAGGGTGATAAGCACAGAGCAGGGGAGTAAATGTGATTTTTAAGAGGTGATGGGGGCAGAGTATGGAGGCATGCAGTGATAAGGACAGCGCAGGGGTGTAAAATTGATGATTAATGGGTGATGTGGACAGGGCATGGGGACATAAAGTTATAGGGACAGAGAAGGGGAGAAAAGGAGATTTTTAAGGGGTTGATGAGGACAGTGCGGAGATCATTTGACGATGGGGGCGGAGCATGGAGAAGTAAAAGGGATTTTGTAAAGGGTGATGGGGATAGAGCATGTCATGGCAGAAAATACTCCCAATGCGTCCCAGATCAGCGCATTTGTACTTCTATATCTTTGCCAAACATCATAAAATTCCCTGAATTTAAGTGCTAACAACACGTACAGGATACCAATTGCTTACTTCCTGAGCGGGTAGAGCAGGTTATGGCAGAAAAGTCTCCCAATGCCATATTTGGTTAATTCCCAGGTCTTCTTCGTCCTAAGTCTTCCTTGCCATCTCTCAGCACTTTTTAGCTCAGCGTGCCGGGTAGAGAGACGCTGTATAAATGCCAATAATAATAATAATAAATAAATAAATAAATATGGGTGTAAATAAATTAAGTTGTGTTTATGGCCTTTTTTTTTTGAAGCCATCATTGATTGTCCTCTGCTCAGTTGGTCTATACTAACTGAGTTATATACTGGTCTATACCAACTCTATACCAAGTTGGCGTTATCCAACTTTTTTCTAGTCATGGCACCCTTTAAACGTATGCAACATCTCGAGGGACTCCAGTCTAAAATATAAAAACACAAAAAAAGGTCCCCCCTTCACATTGAAGTCCCCCCTTCAAATCAGGAACTTCCCTTCACATCAGACCCTCCCAATTTCACATTAGATTACCCCTACACACCAGGAGCATCCTGGCCCCCCTCTCACAATGGGAGCTGCCCTTCACACCAGAGCCCCTTCCTTTAACATCAGAGTCCATCTTTATTTTTGTTATTTATAAAGCGCCAACAGTACTATACATAGTTGCACATTCACATCAGTCCCTGCCCTCAAGGAGCTTACAATCTAAGGTCCCTATCTCACACGCATACATAGAGGGCCAATTTTAGACAGGAGCCAATTAACCTTTCAGCGTGTCTTTGGAGTGTGGGAGGAAACCCACGCAAGCACAGGGAGAACGTGCAAACTCCTTGCAGATGGTGACCTGGCCAGGATTTGAGCCAAAGACCCCCAGTGCTGCAAGGCAGAAGCACTAACCACTATGCCGTTGTGCTGCCCATGCTGCCCCTTCACATCAGGAGGATTTCTAGGCACCCCTGAGGAAGCCAGGACCCTGGCACCCTGGTTGGGAAAAGACTGGTCCATACAAATATATAATTACATTAAAACATCAGAGACTTTATTGCTGGTTTAAGTCGCATAATAAAGTGCATTGCGTTAGGGTGGCCCATTAAATGTGAATGGAATGCCACCGCACTTGTAAGGGACCAAAAGAAGCACATGACTCCATTTTGGCAACACAGCAGACCACATTTCTTTGGTGTCCTTTTGCATTGGCTGCTGCTGCCTAGTGTTTTGGAGTGCCATATGTATTGACATATGTTGCGGTAACTCACGTTGAGGCAGCAGTGATGTTCGGTACCTTTGGTTCTGGGTGAGGCATTCCCAAGCCTTGCCCCCAGTATGCCCAGCCCTCCAAAGCCCCACCCACATCCCACCAAAGCTCCACCCC
>NW_017307681.1:162350-174862 GCF_000935625.1 Nanorana parkeri | reverse complement strand
TCCACCCAACCAGGTCCCAAAGCTAGTGTAAAGGAGGGAGGGAGTCCCTCACTTGCTGGTCACTGCTGAGGCATCGAGATCGATGGCCTCCGTGTTTTTCTTTTCTTTTTTTGATTGGACAGCTTGGACCAATGGCGCTTTGCCATTGGTTCAAACCATCCACAGAGCTCACACCTCTAACAAAGAGTAGAGGCAGTGACAGCTCTGGCCCCACAAGTTAGGTTACACAAGCAGTGGGGGAGCCTGCTGCTGTGTAACCTAACTACATGTCAAAAGCCAGATGCAGCGCTGCCTGTAATTAACATGCAGCGCTCCGTCCATGACAGGTTACACAGCGGGGGAGGGGAGGATTTCCCTGCTCTGTAACCTGATGGAAGCCGATCTGAATGGAGAAAAAGCTGTCAGCTTCAGACTTGACAGTTTTTTCCTCCATAATACTTGGTGAGGCTCTGCCTCCCCTGCCTCCCCTGACAGCACGTCCCTGTGAGGCAGCCCATAAGTTTGATGGACCCTTATTCTTTCAGCCCCTGATAAATGAGCAAAAACATATTGGGCATGACTTTGCTGTAAGATTATCTCCAGAAAAGTAGACAATCTAGAGCCACGTTCATCTAAAGTTCTAGAAATGGCCTAATGGAGGGTACCTTCAACATGCCTGCTGTAGCCCTACGCAGAACGCATGGGACCTCACTATGGACTCATTATCCCAGGTGGAGCCGCACAATGGGTTAATCTCCCCCTCCTCTCAGCTGTCTTTAATTTTCTGCAATGCCTCAGGGTTCAGAGACAGGAAATAGCACTTCAGTGACACACAACATGTATATGGGAAGGAATCGGTGAAAACAGGCCGCACGTGACCGTCGACTCGGAAAAACAATAACAAACCCACCCAGAAATGGAATCAGAGCCCTCCAGCTTACACTTGCATCCCACACCGGCTATGAGTAAGGCTCCGACCTTGGCAGCAGTTCAGAGAAGGCCTAGACCTGCCATCTAGCGTATGTTTAATCCTCTCTCCATGGGGATGAATAGAAGGGCAGAGAAGACAGCGAGGGGTATTGGGTTTGGACAGAGATATGAAAAAAATCAGGTTAGAAGTTTGTTTAAAAAAAACAAAAACAGACTTCGCTTCTGATCCCGTCCCAGGGACACGGCCTTGATGTACTAATACCGAGAGGGGATGAAAGCTGCTCATAAGTTCTATATCATCACTTTCTTGTCTGTCCTTGGTTGCCACCAGTTCTAAAATGAGCTCTCCCAGCCCAAAAATGTTTTATAGTGGAGGTTTCCTGGGCTTCTATTGCTCTGTGTCCTTGTTGGGAATATTACCAATGGAAGGTCCTTCTGTGTGGTAGGGGAATTCGATTTTGAGGTCATTCAGGGTGCAGTAACCTAACTGGTCCTTCTATGTGGTAGGGGCATTAGACTGTGAGCTCATTCAGGGTACAGGAACCAAGATAGTTTTTCTATGTGGAAGGTCGATTTTGAGCTTCTTCAGGGTACAGGAACTTAGCTGGTCTTTGTATGTGGCAGGGACATTAGGTTGCAAGCTCATTCAGGGTATAGCAACAAAGCTGGACCTTCTATGTGGTAGACATATTACACTCTGAGCTCCTTCGGGGTACAGAAACCTAGCCAGACCTTCTATATGGTAGTAGCAATAAACTGTAAGCTCATTTGGGGTACAGGTACCTAGCTGGTCCTTGTATGTGGTAGGGACATTACATTTGCAAGCTCATTCAGGGTATAGTAACAAAGATGGACCTTCTTTGTGGTAGGCACATTACACTGTGAGCTCCTTCATGGTACAGGAACCTAGCTGGTCATTCTATGTGGTAGGGACATTAGATTGTGAGTACATTCTGGGTGCAGGAACCTAAGTGGCCTGCTATGTGGTAGGGACATTAGATTGTGAGTTCATTCTGGGTGCAGGAACCTAAGTGGCCTGCTATGTGGTAGGGGCATTACACTGCAAGCTCCTCCATGGTACAGGAGCATGGCTGGTCCTTCTATGTGGTAGGGGCATTACACTGTGAGCTCCTTCATGGTACAGGTACCTAAGCTGTCCTTCTATGTGGTAGGGGCATTAGATTGTGAGCTCCTTTGGGGTACAGGAACCTAGCTGGTCTTCCTTTGTGGTAGGAACAATAAATTGTGAGCTCATTCAGGGTACAGGGACCTAGCTGTTTCTTCTATGTGGTAGGCACATTCGATTTTGAGCTTCTTCAGGGTACAAGAACCTAGTTGGTCCTTGTATGTGGTAGAGACATTCGATAGCATCCTCATTCAGGGTATAGCAACAAAGCTGGACCTTACATGTGGTAGGCACATTGCACTGTGAGCTCCACAGGAACCTAGCTGGTCCTTTTATGTGGTAGGGACATTAGATTGTGAGCTCCTTTGCGGCATATGAATCTATCTGGTGCTGCTCTGTGGAAAGGGCATTATATTGTGAGCTCCTTCAGGGTACAGGAACCTAGTCGGCCCTTCTATATGGTAGGGACATTAGACTGTGAGCTCATTCCAGGTACAGGAACCTAGCCGGTCCTTCTATATGGTAGGGACAATAAACTGTAAGCTCATTTTGGGTACAGGGACCTAGCTGGTCCTCGTATGTGGTAGGGAAACTAGATTGCAAGCTCATTCAAGGTATAGCAACAAAGCCGGTCCTTCTATGTGGTAGGGATATTAGATTGTGAGCTCCTTCAGGGTACAGGAACCTAGTCGGCCCATCTATGTGGTAGGCACAATAAACTGTAAGCTCATTTGTGGCACAGGGACTTAGATGGCCCTTGTATGTGTAAGGACATTAGATTGCAAGCTCATACAGGGTATAGCAACAAAGCCGGTCCTTCTATGTGGTAGGGACAATAAACTATAAGCTCATTTGTGGCACAGGGACTTAGATGGCCCTTGTATGTGTAAGGACATTAGATTGCAAGCTCATACAGGGTATAGCAACAAAGCCGGTCCTTCTATACGGTAGACACAATACACTGTGAGCTCCTTTGGGGTATAGGAACCTAGCCATCCCTTCTATGTGGTAGGGACAATAAACTATAAGCTCATTTGTGGCACAGGGACTTAGATGGCCCTTGTATGTGGCAGGGACATTAGATTGCAAGCTCATCCAGAGTATAGCAATAAAGTGGGACCTTCTATGTGGTAGGGACATTACATTGTGAGCCCCTTTGGAGTACAGGAACCTAGCCGGACCTTCTATGTGGTGGGGACATTAGATTGTGAGTTAATTCCAGGTACAGGAACCTAGCCGGACCTTCTATGTGGTGGGGACATTAGATTGTGAGTTCATTCCAGGTACAGGAACCTAGCTGGTCCTTCTATGTGGTGGGGACATTAGATTGTGAGTTCATTCCAGGTACAGGAACCTAGCTGGTCCTTCTACATGGTAGGAACATTAGATTATGAGCTCCTTCGGGTGACATTGACGTGAAGTGTAATGTAAAGCATTTGTTAACATGTCAATGCCATACAAATAGGAAAAAACAAGGGTGCTGCGGGTCTGACATGGAGGATGAAATGTCTCTCATCACAGCGATGAGACTATCTATTTATTTACAGCACAGACGGAGAACTCCACCTACTCAGAAAGTGAAATGGTCTCATCCACTACAAAACAGGAAAGCTTGTTGAGATCCTCGGAATATATATAACCGACCTCGATGAGTTTTTTTTGGTTGAACATGATTTTTCCTGAACGGCTCTGGCTGAGATCTGGCCCATGTGCGGAGCCCCGTGTTTCAGCTCCTACGCTGGAGCTACCACAGGGAGTGTCGCGTTCTCCACTTGGTACTCATCACTCTTCTTCCTGCCAGATCACCTCCGAAGTGCTCGCATTAAAGCAGCAACGCGGCCAATCGCTGGAACCGTGAACCGAGAAGAAAATGTTTACCAATGATTAATATCATCTGCTCTCCAGCCGCTGCTAGCTATGCATTACGGGTTGTTGCAATGCCAGGGCAACAACACAAGTTCATGTTTGGAGTGGCAGGGCGGACAGCGGGGTTCGGGGAGTCATGTGCTTACAAGCCAGAAGCCCGCTTCATTAAATGAAAGGAGTCAATGAAGTCTGAAAAGTATAAGTTACAAATCGGCACAATTCCGTAAGGAGAACAATTGGGATTTTTATCTGTAAAAAATATGTCAGGGCAACTGGACTCGCTGTATTTTTCTTGAAGACGTTTCACTGGTCGTCCGACCAGCTTTCTCCATTCAGAAGGACTTGTACAAAAAATTCTCTGGGAATAAATATGGTGAATGTCGCTCCAATCCACATAATCTGTTAGTCACAACCAGGCGTTGATTGCATTTGCATAATTAGAGTCTGGGAGGTGTTATGTTATCAACCTGCCCAGAGAGAGGTGTTAAAACAGCATTGTATGTGGCAGACAATAGATGTCTCACCCCCCACCTCTATTCAAGCTCGGCACCTCCATTTTTACATAAATGGCCTCTTTCACACCTCAGTTCTCCTCCCCGTCTAGGATGCGTACTTGACTGTCTTCAAAGGAGCAACCTTTTTCCTTTAGATGTAGGTCTCTGGTTCGAAACTCCACCTCCTCTCTGCTCAGTACCCCCTTTCCCATCCCCTACTTCCTCTCTGATCAGTACCTGCTTCATGTCCCCCTCCCATCCCACCTCCAGTGTCACCTCCGCCTCTTCTCCCAGTGAATGGTGGAGCTATAAGGGATGGAGAGGAAGGCCAGGCGGCTGACAATCTAGAAGAGCTCATCAGGCCCAGGGAGGCGGCATGTGGGGGGGGGGGGGCTCTTCCCCCCATCCCTGTCCTCCTCCTCACTGCTGCTGTCTGAGCTGCCATAATTCCGAGGGAAGACATTTCCGGGTGCACACACTCTGTTTATGGAGGAATGTGCCTTCCTGCTGCCAAGCAGTGTCACCCGGCGGCACTTAGTTGGTCCCCATTGTACGGGATGACCAGGGCTGTCCAGACAGACACAAAGCACCACGGGCAGCCCTGGTTATCATACAGACTGGACTTCAAACATGTCTGCCGTTGTCCATTTCCATTGCATGACAGCTTGATGGGACTAATAGTTTACATCTTTTTTGCTTTATTGTCAGCTCACAGGAAGTGACAAGGGTGAGGCCTTCCTGGTATTTTCTGTACTTGCCGAAAATGTGACAACGAATGCAGCTGCTACATGGAAGTAGTGATAGGCTACAATATCTTACAAACAGGAAGTGTCTGCTGCATATCTCTCTTCCATCACAAACCCCAAAAACCACGTGTAGGATAGAGCCATGCAGACCTTTTCTCTGCGTCCCTAGGCCTATCGTACAGCGCAGATACAGCCTCATTTTATTCATTCCAAGTGGCATACGGCTGTCTCAGACTTGTTGGCCACCATCAGTGCAGTGTGTGGAAACTATGATTTGGAGTCGGGCTGTGGAGTGATATAAAAGTTTTACCAGGTTATGGGTGAGGTGGGCTGAAAGGAACCACAAATCCCTTAGTAGAAACAAGGAGGAAGTACAGCAGACTCCTCAATTTTGTCAATTCCGATTGGGACTTTGTTGTCTTCCTCTGGGTGATGGAGGTTCCTTTCATGCAAAATATGTGCCAGCAGTTGGCATTCCAATTAAACCCCAAGGTGGTCAGTAGGGTTGAGGTCAGGGCTCTGTGCGGGACAGTCGAGTTCCTCCACCCTAAGTCTTTATGGAGCCGCCTCCACTCTTCTGGGAAGACATGTTGGAGGGTGTCTGTAGCAATTTGTGAGGTAAAGTATTGATTTTGGATGAGAAGACCCAGCTCATCATTGATGTGCCACTTCATCCCCAGGGTGTTCAGTAGGATTGACGTCAGGGCTCTGTGTTGGACACTCGACTTCCTCCACACTATGGAGGGGTCTTTGTACACAGGGGACAGTCATGGTGGAACTGAAAAGGGTCCTCACCAAACTGTTACCAGAAAGTTGGAAGAGCACAATAGTCTACAATGTCCTTGTATGATGGAGGGTCCTTCCCTGGAGGCTCCTGATCTGCAGGGGGGGACCATATGTGGCCAGTTGCAGTGACCTGATGAGCGGAAGGAGGAACTACCTATATAAAACGTGACCCCGGTATACTTTCTATTCTAAATCACCAAGAAAACAACACAGAAAAAACTAATCAGGCCAATGTGTAACATGTCCATCTGCTGGAGGTCTGTACTGCAGAAGCTAAGCAAGGAAGGACCTCCAGTGGACAGTCTGAGAACTACACCCAAGTATATACAGAGCTGGCCTTGCTAATTACTATCAGATAATGCTAAACTCTGTCCTCCCCATTCAGTCTTCTATCTGACCTCCGTCCTCCCCTTCAGTCTTCAATCTGACCTCTGTCCTCCCCTTCAGTCTTCTATCTGACCTCCGTCCTCCCCTTCAGTCTCATATGTGACCTCCGTCCTCCCCTTCAGTCTTCTATCTGACCTCCGTCCTTCCCTTCAGTCTTCTATGTGACCTCCGTCCTCCCCTTCAGTCTTCTATCTGACCTCCGTCCTTCCCTTCAGTCTTCTATCTGACCTCCGTCCTCCCCTTCAGTCTCATATGTGACCTCCGTCCTCCCCTTCAGTCTTCTATCTGACCTCCGTCCTTCCCTTCAGTCTTCTATCTGACCTCCGTCCTCCCCTTCAGTCTTCTATCTGACCTCCGTCCTCCCCTTCAGTCTTCTATCTGACCTCCGTCCTTCCCTTCAGTCTTCTATCTGACCTCCGTCCTCCCCTTCAGTCTTCTATCTGACCTCCGTCCTCCCCTTCAGTCTCATATGTGACCTCCGTCCTCCCCTTCAGTCTTCTATCTGACCTCCGTCCTTCCCTTCAGTCTTCTATGTGACCTCCGTCCTCCCCTTCAGTCTTCTATCTGACCTCCGTCCTTCCCTTCAGTCTTCTATCTGACCTCCGTCCTCCCCTTCAGTCTCATATGTGACCTCTGTCCTCCCCTTCAGTCTTCTATCTGACCTCCGTCCTTTCCTTCAGTCACATATGTGACCTCCATCCTCCCCTTCAGTCTTCTATCTGACCTCCATCCTCCCCTTCATTCTTCTATCTGACCTCCGTCCTTTCCTTCGGTCTTCTATCCAACCTCCGTCTTCCCCATCATTTAGCATTTTCCTCCTCACCCTGACTGTCTCTGGCCCTGCCCCTTTCATTCATTGGATTTAGTTCCTTCAATCATCCCATGTGGGTAGTCTGCACGCAAATACTGCCTGCCTTAAAATGCCTACTCCTGCAGACTGACACCCACCCATTTGATATTTGCATAACTCCTCCCAAGAGCCAGGCCACTGCTTGCATCAGGGCTCTTGAGGAGTACCAGGGAGGGTAAAATAAAAAGCAGATTAAACTTTAGAAGAGGTTTCGGCTTTAAATGTGATAAAATAACACCGCAAGATATTCGGCTAATACTTTAATTCCCGTCTTGCTTACGCATTGCACCCAAACATGGCGCGGAGCAAGATCGAGGCGAGTCATTGCCAGCAAGTTCCAGGGACGTCCCCGAGTGCTCACACCAAACAAAAGAAATTCTGCGTTCAGACGACGGCTAGAAAAAGATTTCCTTATGTCTTCCGAGAGAAAGAACAAATAAAAGTTTAAAAGTAGCAGCCCAGCGACGTGTGGGAGTGATGACGAGGGGGCGGAGCTTCCATCCGACATAGCGGTCATTCCTCAGCGCGTAGATGGGTTTGTGATTCGAGCGATGTCCTCAGCTCAGGGGAGTCATCCTCCGAATCCTCAATCTCCTCCATGTAACGGTAAAAAAAAAACATTTCGGGGTGCGAGGATGTTCCCGGAATCCGCTGACCAGCCAGGCCGGAAGTAAACGCTGGATGGAGTTTGACACGGAGAGGCTCCCGTCATGGTAGCATTGAGGAAAAGGGTCCCCGTGGTCACATGACCACGTTACATGAACTCGTCGGAGTCATTGCCGTCCTGCCGGGAGGTAAAATACAGAAATCAGAGATAACGAATAAAGACAAAATGCAGAATTATCCTCCTCATACCAGAGCCGCGTGTATTCTTCCTGATCTGTGCAGTGATCCCGTGTGAGACTTCCTGTAATAAAGACCGCTCACTCCTGCTCTCCCTCCGTGTGCAGGGTGATTGGTCTCGTCTCCTCCCCCCTTCTTTAATAAAGACCGGTCACGGCTGCTTTCGCTCCTTGTACAGGGTGACAGGTCTGGTCTCCGCCCCCTCCTGTAATAAAGACCGCTCACTGCTGCTCTCTCTGCTTGTGCGGGGTGACTGGTCTTGTCTCCTCCCCCTCCTGTAATAAAGACCGCTCACTGCTGCTCTCTCCTTGTGCATGGTGACTGGTCTTGTCTCCGCCCCATCCTGTAATAAAGACCGCTCACTGCTGCTCTCTCTCCTTGTGCAGGGTGAGTGGTCTTGTCCCTGCCCCCTCCTGTAATAAAAACTGGTCACTGCTGCTCTCCCTCCTTGTGCAGGGTGACTGGTCTTGTCTCCGCCTCCTCCTGTAATAAAGACCGCTCCCTGCTGCTCTCTCCTGCAGCTCACTGCTGCAGGGTGACTGGTCTTGTCTCTGCCCCCTCCTGTAATAAAGAGCGCTCACTGCTGCTCTCTCCTTGTGCATGGGGACTGGTCTTGTCTCCGCCTCCTCCTGTAATAAAGACCGCTCCCTGCTGCTCTCTCCTGCAGCTCACTGCTGCAGGGTGACTGGTCTTGTCTCTGCCCCCTCCTGTAATAAAGAGCGCTCACTGCTGCTCTCTCCTTGTGCATGGGGACTGGTCTTGTCTCCGCCTCCTCCTGTAATAAAGACCGCTCCCTGCTGCTCTCTCCTGCAGCTCACTGCTGCAGGGTGACTGGTCTTGTCTCTGCCCCCTCCTGTAATAAAGAGCGCTCACTGCTGCTCTCTCCTTGTGCATGGGGACTGGTCTTGTCTCCGCCTCCTCCTGTAATAAAGACTGGTTACTGCTGCCCTCTCTTCCTGTGCAGAGTGACTGGTCTTGTCTCCGCCCCTTCCTGTAATAAAGACCGCTCACTGCTGCTCTCTCCTGCAGCTCACTGCTGCAGGGTGACTGGTCTTGTCTATGCCCTCTACGACACCATGTAGTAGATGGACCAAATGTACATTTTAAGGCCAGACCGGAGTTCAGCAATACATATCCAAGTACAGAGCAACACTGGCGGTATTATTGACACTTTCCAATTAAATGATAAAAGATGTAAAAAAGGTTCCTTGTGTAATTATCTGGAGCTGAGCCCCGCCCTCTGCGTGCTGATGGCTCGCTTGTCACATAAACAGCAATCACAACCAGACCCCTCCAGTCCTGTTACGGATCCGTAGATCACATTGTTCTACTGCACTTTCATATTCTCCAATCAGCAAAGAGATTGAAGAGGAATTCCTGAGCTTACTAACCTGATTGGATGACATGTTTCCTGCCTGCATCAATGAGGAGTAACTCCTGAGGAGAGAAGAGCAGAGATGTTATTATATCCCTATAGAAGGGAGAGACCTTCGCCCTGTAACGTGTTGGCTGCATTTAATGTCTCTAAACAATACAAATTTTATACGAATCACCATCAGGCACCCGCGACTCAGTAGGTGCAATGCTCTGCAGGCTTCATTACATAGGAAATGCGCATTTCTCACGAGGTCATATTGATGCATTTACTATTTTTTTTGGTAGTACGGGCAGTACCCGGGTTACGAACAAGTTAGGGACTGTAGGTTTGTTCTTAAAAGGAGAACTATGGGGTCAGTGTTTTTCCCCATAGTTCTCCTAAGGGTAACGGGATGACACAAACTAGCGTCCTCCCGTCACCCTAAGCTCAGTATATAGGGAGCTGTAGCTTGCGGTATACTGAGACGCCGCAGCCGGGACGGACCCCGACATTGCTGTCGACATCCACCCAGCTGCGTGACTGACAGCTGGCTCTGCCTATCTAGAGGAAGAGCCAGCTGTGCCCGCCCCCTCCCCCGTCAAAGGATCGGACAGGGGAGGGGAAATCCCTGCAGGGAGCCGTGAGCGACACTCACCACTCTCTGCAGGGATAGATCGAGAAGTGAGCGAGCGGCGGTATGTGTTCTCTCACTTCCCGATGTATTGAGCCGACCTGTGACAGTTTCATTGTCACAGGTCGGCTCGAACTTTGAGGAGGAGTGAAAATCACTTTTTTGAGATAGTCTCTAGCACGTATCGCAATACCAAGCGCAGCACACTGGTTCACAAAATCACTCACAGTTTGTGAACGGCCGGACGGACGTCTGCTAGGAGCGGGAGGGCGTCTTAAGACGTCCTGCCCCTCCCCCCTCTCGTGTGCGGCACTCAGCACGCACACGAGAGGGAAAACTGTGAGCATGTAAACAGCCAGTGATGGCTGTTTACATACAAGTGATCAGGCGTCTCTAGAGATGCCCAACCGCTTGCAGGAGCTGCGGGTGTGCGGCCTCCCCACCCCCGTACCTCTGTCCCGCCGTCTCCTCGTCGCCGCTGCCATTCAAGAGGTTAATGTCATCCAACCCCCCCCCCCCCCCATACACATGCAAACATGCCTCGGGTGCGCCTATGTACGAAAACGACGATTGCGCCTATTATGCAGCACATGTTACGTATCGCCGCGAACGTCGGATAATTTTAGGGCCATCAATCACTGATAACACTAAACTGATGAGCGGTAAAAACGTGTCGCCTATGGCTAATTTTGGTTGCGGTCGATTTCGCGGGCGCGCGCAATTTTAAAGGTTGACATATTTAGTGTCTATTTACCCGACGTGACCCCGTCTTTTATATTATACCAAAAAATTGGGGTGAAAATAAATGTTTCATAACATTTTATAGGGAAACATGTTTGTTTTTACAAAATTTAGGGTACTTTTTTTGTTATATAGTAAAAAATAAAAACCCGCAGTGGTGAATAAATACCACCAAAAGAAAGCTCTATGTGTCCCCAAAAAATGGTATAAAATTCATTTCAGTACAGCGCTGCGTGACGGAATAAATGTCAGTCAAAGTACCGCAGCGCTGAACACTGAAAAATGGCCTGGAAGGGGGTGTAACACCGCGGTCTTCAAGTGGTTAAGTTACATTTCTATGTAAGTTGGAACAGGTACATTTTTTAAGTGTAATGTCAGCCCCCCCAATTTTGTTTTCTAGTTCTGGATAGCATAGGGAAGGGTTTACCCCCTGTAAAGTTTGTTTTGCTGTCTGTGCCCGTTCAGAAGATTTCACCTCACTTTCTGTCCCTGTGACAATTAAATCTTTCTAATGAGGATACAGACAGCAGTAAAAACCTCCCAGTGACCCCGGAAGAAGAGGCGGGCACCCCTCGCCTGCAAGTCTAACAAGAGCCAACTTCCTGTGATGTACGTACAGTACTACGAACCAGACCCAAAAAGGCGGGCACTCCTCGTCGGAACGAGCGCGGTAGCATTACAACTACTGGAATGCTGAGCAGTACCCTTTGGCTGCAGCCTGGGACCCCCCCTGCTGTACAGTAATAGCCTCTGTTTGTAACTCGAGGGATGCCTGTACCAAAGAAATTAGCACATCAAGGACCGGTTCACACCTGGGCGTTTTGTAGCGCGTTCGCACGCTCTGCAAAACGCTCAAACACCGAAATCCCATTATTTCCTATGGGCATGGTTCACACCTGGGCGTATTACAGGCCGTATGAACGCGCTACAAAACACCCTACACCCAAAGAAGTACAGGCGTTTTTGTTGTGCGTATCCATTGGGATACAGCCGGGTAGCCCTCGGAAACGCGCGGTAAAAACGTGCTGCAGGAAACGCGCATATTCGATACGCCTAGGTGGGAACCCAGCCTTAAAGGAGAACTATAGGGTCAGTGTTTTTCCCCATAGTTCTCCTTAGGGTAACGGGAGGACACAAACTAGCGTCCTCCCGTCACCCTAGGCTCAGTATATAGGGAGCTACACCTCGCGGTATACTGAGACGCCGCAGCCGGAGCGGATTTGCCCCCCCCCTGATCCACTGAGCCGCCCTGTGACAGTCTCATTGTCACAGGTCGGCTAGAACTATGAGGTGAGTGAAAAGCCCCCCCCCCCCCCTCATAGTTCACCTTTAAGGTGTATCATAGAAATCATGGACTGGCATAAAGTCATCACATCTATTGGTAACATGGTTACAAATGACCTAAAAATATACACAACTATACCAATAAATGCAATAAAAACAACAAAAACACAACGCCTGACGGAAGGCACCAACGCTCACGCCGCCGAAAAATATTCCTACGCAGCAAAACGGAATAAATGACAATGTCCAAATACACAACACATTTCAATGACTAATTGTAGTGGAGTAAGAGGCAAAGGGATGTGAATAGCATCAGAGTATAAAAACAGGAAACTGATTTACGAGCGGCTCCCTCTAGTGTGTATTGTGCAAATCTAGAGCAGACACACATCGTTGTACTGACCTGTGGATGCAAATTGTTTCTGGTCGATGTAATATTATCTTCAGACATGCATTGGTGACCTTGCTCATCATCGTTGGCTAGTGTCGCTG
>NW_017307681.1:152768-162157 GCF_000935625.1 Nanorana parkeri | reverse complement strand
CCATGGTCCCCCACCAAGGCACAGGAAAGGGGCTCATCTCCCCTACTTGTGATCTGGTCTGCGGTGATGGGAGCGATGTCCATGGATATATTGATGTAATCTCTAGAAATATCTGTGTGCATTGCTCAATCAATGATATGGAGTCTTTACACTGATTTCATATACTTTTTATACTTAGACCCCGTACACATTGAGCGATTTATCGCGCGGATATCGCGGCAAATTACCGCGCGACATCGCGCTCCAATGCATTTCCATGGGGCAAAGGGTCCTGCTGTCGCGGGTCGTGTGTCGCTACAGCAGGACCCTTTTTGGAGCGGATTTAGCCGCGATTCAAGCTTGCTCAATGCAAGCTCGAACGCGATATCGCGCGGCAAATCTCGCGATGTCGCGCAATATGCAAATCGCGCGACAAACGCGCAATTTGCATATCGCGCAGTGGAAACGGGGCCTTAGTCTGTTGCTGTACGTCTATCTGCTGAAGAAAAACAATTGGCAAGCGCACTCATCAATTCGTTACCAGCTTTACAGCAAGGCTGGGGGGAAACACGTCGAGAGAAACTAGAAGGAAGCCAACCGACCCCCCCACCCCTTGCCTCTTACTCCACTACCATCATTCCTTGAAATGTGATCTGTATTTGGACATTTAAACCATTTTAATTTATTCAGCATTCCGTTTTGCTGCGTAGGAATATTTCAGTGGTTGCGTTGGCGCCTTCCATCAGGCGTTGTGTCTTTGTTGTTTTTATTATTTATATAGCTTTGTATATTCTTAGGTAATTTTCAACCGTGTTACCAATAAATGTGATGACTTCATGCCAGCACACTATTTTCTATCCGTACACCTTAAGGCCTCATTCACACTGCCGCGCATACACGCGTTTAGTACCATATGCAAATTAATGGCTTCATACACATAGCTGCGTATGGAGCTGTATATTTGTGTAGCGTAAAAATGCGCAAGAACAGAATAGAACCGAGATGCGTCTGGGCAGCGTATTTACGCGCATATACGCGCGTACAGTTCATTGGCATTTCTATTACAAATGATGCATTGTGGGATTGCAAATAGTGCACGCATATATGCACATAAGCTCGTATATATGCGCATGTACGCGTATACAGGTATTGCTCACTTAACGACCGAATTCCGTTCCTCCCACCAGGTCGTTAAACGAATTGGTCGTTAAGTGAGGAACTCTATACAGTACTGTGCTGCATTAGTACAGTACTGTATAGCGTTGCCGATGTACAGTACTGAACAGTGTACTGTACATCAGGCAATGAAAATACTCACGGGGACGCGCTGTGAAGAACAGAGGACGTCACTTCCCCCGGCGACACGTCGCACTGGCGCTGACGAGCGAGGTCAGAGGTCGCTCGGACGGTCGTAAGTGCGAGTGGTCGCAAAACAGGTAAGTCGTTAAGCGAGGAGTATCTGTATACAATTTTGCTCTTGCTTTGTGCGTGAATGAGGCCTAAAAGTCCTAATTTCCTTGGCACTTTGTACGTCTTCTGAGGGTGTGGCGGTGTATCGTAGTCCAGACAGTAGGTCATGTGTATATGATAGTTTTATTTTTCGGGAAGGTGGATAATCACTTTAACTCTGACTGCTACGGCACGCAGGGCATGTCCTCAGAAGTCAAAGGTTTAAGGTGCGAGGGCGTAAGACAGGGGTAGCCGAACTCCGGCCCTCCAGCTGTGGGTGAAACTACAAATCCCACGATGCATCTCTCTCCAGGAGTCATGTCTGTGGCTGTGAGAATCTTGCAATGCCTCATGGGATTTGTAGTTCCACCACAGCTGGAGGGCCAGAGTTTGGCTACCCCTGGCCTAAGTGATGCCAGCTAGCACAGGGCACCTGAACACTTCTCACGACAGCTAAAAGTGTAAATGGCAAGCAGCACGGGACAGTTCACCACAATACAAACTGTAGAGGCTCATGAAAGATTTACTGTGTATTGGTCTCATTACTTAGATTTACGTTACCTGACGGTGACCCTCAGAGCCAAGAGGTCCCCCCTCAGGTCTGTCAGCCGGAGCCTCCCCCATGCTAGTCATACACTGTGACGCTTGCCATTAATCACAGTTCTCACACAGCACTCACACACTCCCCGCCGAGCCGCTGCACAGACTCCACCCCAGTGATGTTTTAGCACCAAGCGTGACATAAATAGTATTCTCTGGATAAATAAACTGTTCTCAGCTCACATTAGTGTCCGTCATCAGCCAGTTTGCTCGGCAACACAACCCAGAACATACAGGGACACCCCGAGAGCTGGGAAATAAAAGCCCTGGCAGTGTGCAGGACGGCATTTCATGGGACGTTTGTGTTACTGAACACACAGAGCACTCCGAGGGCCTTTCGCCGTCTAGTGGTCATGCGATTCATATCCTTTACAGCGCTGGTTCTCAACCTGTGTAACCTCAGGACCCACATTCATCCTCAGTCATTAAGTTGCGACCCAAGTCACACTGCAATGGAACGCACGGCATTGCGGTAGCGCGCATTCCGGTGTGGGCAATTGAACTGTGGGAGGGAGGTGCGTTTGGGGTGCCATTCAAATGAATGAGTGCGTAGGAGGTGCGATTGCGTGGTACAGTGTGTTACTTGCGCAGGACTGTTTGATTAACGCGCTGTACTAATGTGAATGGGGCCCTCAAAAACACTGATACACAACCACAGACACAATCTCATTACAGAGAGGGGGTCCAGTGTGGGCTGCTGTGCTGTGACGGAGCTCCATCCATATGTGCGTTGCTTGTACAGCTCCCTTGTGTGCCCTGTAGAGGTGCCTGGAGTCAGAATGTGACGTCCCTCCGGTCCAGGCTCCTCTACAGGACACGCGAGGGAGCTGTAAGCAATGCATGTATGGATGGAGCTCCCTCGCGGCCATAGCTACAGCCCACTTTAAACTGACACTTGGCGCCCTGCAGCATATGAATGGCTGCTTGGCACGAGAACTGAAAGTGGAAGGCATGCGGCGACCCTCTGAAAACGGGGTCGCAACCCACTAGTTGAGAACCAAGGTTTTAAAGTACATGTATATCCGGGGTATGCAACCTTCGTCCATCCGGCAGTGGTGCAACTACAAATCCCAGTAGGAACTGACAGTCACAGACATGACTCCCAGAGGCAGATGCATGATGGGGTTTCACCACGGCTGTAGGGCCCGGAGTTTGCCTACCCTTGATGTATAACATATCCATATATATTCACACAATATGGAAGCATTCTCCTTTAAAAAAAAGAGCAGCAAATACCTTTTTTTGGCTACTTATGGATTGGTCACGTGCTGTGCTCTTCAGGGCGAAGGAAGCGGGAGGGACTGGGTCTATTAAAGTGTGTTGCATTAGGCCAGCCCAATTATTTGAATAGGCTGCCAATGCACCAGAACAGACTGAAAATCAGACCTGCGCCATTTCTTCCATCGCTTGAATAAGAAAAAAGAAAACTTACCGGGACTCCCCCAAAAAAGGTGGGTGCTCGAAATGACTGCGGATGGCGCTGTCACACGTAGACAAAAGGGAAAACGTCACCAGCACTCCAACAACCATAAGCCCTCATTCACACCTGACCGTTTTGTAGCGCGTTCTACGCTCGACGAGCGCTCTACAAAACGCTCAAAAATATAAATCCCATTGTATTCAATGGTCTCGTTCCCACCTTGGTGTATTTCCGCCCGTCCCTAACTCGCTACAAAACGGCCCACGCCTGAAAAGGTACAGGTACTACTTTGGGCCGTTTTGTAGGGCGTTTCCATTGGGATACAGCCAAGTAGCCTTTGGAAACGCGTGACGGTCGCGCAACTTTTTTTTTACCCGCAAATCCAGGTAAAAAACGCGCCACAGACGCGCATATGCAATACGCCTAGGTGTGAACGAGACCTTATAACATCAATTAGATGCTCATTTATTGACAGATGCTGTCTCTCATTAGCAAGCGCTTTCGGGGCCACGCAGGGTCCCCTTAGTCAGGCTCAGAGATGACGAAGGGGACCCTGTGTGGCCCTAAAAAGCGCTTGCTGTCGCATGGCAGGCGCATCTGTCAATAAATGAGCATCTAATTGCGGTTATTATCGTTGTTGGAGTGCTGGTGACGTCTTCCCTTTTATTTCTTCCATCGCAGCGCACAATGCATGGAGCGTGTTAGCCTGTGTTGTGCGGCAACGAATGTGCCTTCATTTACCGTGTTGGGCCACCACTGAAAATGTATGTCAACACAACGCACTGAAGTCTGGACGGTGGTCACTGTGAATGGTCCCTTAAGGCGCCATGTCACTATTCTACACTACGAGGGACGTACCGGAGATCCTCCATCTCTTTCTTCTTCTTCACCTCTTCCTTCTCCCTCTTCTTCATCTCCTGGATCTGAGCCTTCTTCTCGTTCCTCTCCTCCCGGTCCCGCGTCTCCTTCTCTGCCGCCAGGTCCGGGAAACGTTCGTCTCTCGTCTTTTCCAGGCGGTTTAGAATCTCGTTCGCTTTCTTCTCTACGATCACAGATTTCACCTGAGGAAGGAGACCCGAACAATGAATATGATAAAAGAGCGAGCCGAGAAATGTGCAACCTGAAGGGGGACGTTCTGGGTCAATATTTGTTGCTTTTCTTAGGAAGAGCTCCAGGAATAAAAAAAAAACAAATGTACCCTTGCAGTGGGGCTACACCCGCACTTCAAGGGTTAAAAGGAGAACTATGGGGTTAAGGCTTTTCCCCATAGTTCTCCTTAGGGTAACGGGAGGACACAAACTAGCGTCCTCCCGTCACCCTAGGCTCAGTATACCGCGAGCTACAGCTCTCTATATACTGAGACGCCGCAGCTATAGTGGATCCCGACAATTGTGCCTGGATCCGCCCAGCTGCGTGACTGACAGCTGGCTCTGCCTATCTAGAGGCAGAGCCAGCTGTACCCGCCCCCTCCCCCGTCCGCGCTGGAAGATTGGAGCGGGGAGGGGGGAATCCAGAGAGCTGTGACAGGATCGAGAGGTGAGCGAACGCCGGTATGTGTTCGCTCACCTCCCGATCTACTGAGCCGACCTGTGACAGTCTCATTGTCACAGGTCGGCTAGAACTATGAGGTGAGTGAAAAGCACTCGCCTCATAGTTCTCCTTTAAGTGCTCATTTTGTCTAGGGGCGTCCTATGTGGGTCCACTGACCTGCAATAGACATGAAGACAGCGAGGGACATTTCACAGCTGGAGTTGAAGGGGAGAGGTGAACACTGACCGCCGTGACAACCACTACATACGTGTGCACTATGACTCTAGAAAGTGCGTGTGGGTGTGTAGTTAAATACTCAACTCTGGCCAGACATACAAGACAAATTTAGGGCCCAGTCACACCATATCCAGTGCGTTCCGGTGTGGTTCGAGCTCGGAACGCACTGAATTGCATAGATCAAGCCGAGCAGTGTTCTGGGGCGTCAGTGCCATTCATGTCAATGAATATGCAGTGCAATCTGCTGCATGCGCAATTTTTCCAGATTGCACTGCACTGGGACGGAGGGCATTCCTGTACCTTGCGTTCCGTTGCGGGCGATCACACGGCGGGCGGGGGGTGTCTGCGGGGGGCCATTGACATGAATGGCACCGACACGCCTCCACCCACCCCAGGACGCTGCCCGCCTTGATCTATGCGATCCAGTGTGTTTGCGGGCTCGAATCGCACCGGATATGGTGTGACTGAGCCCTAAAGCAGAACTCCAGCCATGTTACATGCTGATAGCAGGAGAAGCCAGGGTGACAGAGATGACCTATGCTTCTCCTTTCACTACCCAATCACAGGCTGGGGGAGGGAGAAGACCTGTAAGTGTTACTGAAAAACCAGCTCTCCTTCCATGCCAGACAGGGCTGTACTGTGTGGCAGTGCTGTGTATACCCAGGACTGGATGGAAAGCAATACAAAGCTCCATTATATATATATCATGTCTGTATTCAGCCTTCAGCCTTGTGTTGCTCTATCATGATCTGGGTGTCTGTGTGATGAATAGGAATCGGCAGCTTTGGCTATTAGCAGAGGGCTGTGCCGATAATGAGGGATTATATTCCGCCTTGTAAACAGGAAACGCTCGGGCGCGGCCGGCCTCAGTGTATAAATAACATACATCACACTTCATGTTTATGTCTCCAAAACAGCAATGACCTCTTTCTGCCGGTGAAAGCCGATCTGGCCCACGTCCATGTCTGCGGTTTTCTTTAAATTAGCCCACGGCGTGTACACGACGTTGATGTTGTTCATCTTGGAGCCTGGAGACAGAGCAACAGGAGGGTCAGCGATCAGTTCTGGACTCATGGACAGTACACAGTAAATCTAAGGCCCGATTCTTGCCGGAACGCACTGCGGCCGGTGTTCTATCACAGATTGTGACTGCGTTAGAATGTGTGACCGGTCAGTGGTCACACATTCTAACTTAGTCACGCCCATTTCTTTCCGGGGTAAAAATGTGTGACCGGCAAAAGGTGTAGATTTCCAACGCTTTCTCGGCTGTTCCAGGGCAGATCGGCATCGCAGATGGTATGTGCAGGGGAACCGATCTGCCCTGGAACAGCTGCACTCAAAGTCGGATAGAAGTGACATTTCAGGACCGATCAGCAGTTCCAGGGCAGATCGGTTCTCCTGCACATACCATCTGTGATGCCGATCTGGCCGTAACAGCTGGGAAAGCGTTGGAATTCTTCACCTTTTGCCGGTCACACATTTTTACAGTGGGAAAAAAAATGGGCGTGACTACGTTAGAATGTGTGACCACGTGACCGGTCAAACATTCCACCGCCGAAAAAATGGGCGTGATTACATTAGAATGTGTGATCACGTCTAACGCAGTCACAATCAGTGATAGAACACCAGCTCACTATGTTGTGGGGCAGGAGGGGGCGTGGCGGTCCATTGAAGTGAATGGCACCGTAGCCACGCCCTTCGACCGCAAGGCACATCATCAATGCCTGTGGTCCGGTCCAAACAAAATGCTACAAGCACTATTTTGTTTGGACCGGACCACAGGCATTGTTGTGCCTTGCGTTCCCATGAGGCCGACTGCATTGCGGCCGGAGGGCGTGGCTACAGTGCCATTTACTTAAATGGACCGCCACGCCCCCTCCCGCCCCACAACATAGTGAGCCAGCCGCAATGCGATGCAGTGCGTTCCGGCCAGAACGCACTGTGTCTTTTGTGAACGAGGCCTAAAACAAACAAGTCACATACTGCAGTCACCCGTCCTCAGATGTGATGGCTGCATTGGATTTTATTCCCTTCATTTCTATTTCCTAGGCAATCCTACAAATCCTACACACTCCCTGTCCTGTCCCTGGGTGGCTACACTCATTTCTGCACTGTCTCTATGGGGGAAGCCATGGTTGTAGACATGTATGCCTCCATTACATGGGAGATGGGGAGATGAGAAAAAATTGTCTTATGCTTCTAGGTCAGCTCACTGGAATTGACAATGACTTTCTGTACTGGTGGTATACTGGTGCATCCACACTGGGAATAGTCCACAACATTTAACCAATACTCTCTCAGTTGGGGCCCGGGACCCCTCAGGATGCTTCCACTCCACATAGAAATACCTCGAATATTGGGTATAAGAGGAAGGTCATTGGAGCTGTAGGGGCCCTAAAACAGCCAAGACTGGAGACAGCAGGCTGGCCCTCCAAATCCATCAAGAAAGTCCGACACGGCCCCCATGTAGTTCCGAGATGTCAGCGGACTCCCGGCGTGAACGGCAGGGGGGGAGGGACTCCCGGCGTGAACGGCAGGGGGGGAGGGACTCCCGGCGTGAACGGACTGGAGGGAGGGACACCCGGCGTGAACGGCAGGGGACACACACACACCGACTCTGATGTATAGAGCAGAACCCCATTTTTTTGTGTTTGTTTTTGCACAGGGTCCCCCCACCTTAACATCCTTATCTATGAAGATAAGGTTTGGCATGGATTTCGGAGAGGCCATGCACCATTTTTCATATAAAGGGCGCCGTGTCTGAAAAAAGGTTGGGGAACTCTGGAGCAGACACCCCCGTGGGTACATTCATCTCCCCACTGTATCTAAGGAGGGAGCCACGGTGGTTCCCGAAACTGGACCTCACACCTGCTTTGCCTTGGTTCATCATTACACGTGGGATGGGGGGATATTAGTAGTTTACAGAAGGAAGAGAACATTGTTTTATGCTTCTGGGTCAGTTCACAGGATGTGACAAGGACACGGCAGGTATTTTCTGTACTTGTACCCTAATCCAATATGGCCGCCTGATCCAAGGGAAGCTGCAACCTTATGTATTACATTTGTGTTCCTGGATTTAGATATCATTTAAGGAATCTGACGCCACAAAACAAGGCAGTACCTTGGATGCTGTTGCCTTTCACGAGCTGCGCGCAGTCTGTCAGAACATCTTTAGGAACGTCGTCGATCGTCTGCCCCTGAAATAGAACAGCGGATCTTACAGTCGGGGCTCCATAGACGCAGAGTGATGGGGTTAGGTTGGGCTGTACCAGCGCTGGGCATGCTGATAATGTAGTCCTCCCAGTTATAATACGTGGCCAGCCTTACCTTTTGTAGCCGAAGGTAAACGTGAGCAGAGGAGAGCTTGTCCACGTGAAACCTGCGAGGACAAAAATATCAGTGCGGGGCGACACAACGGGCCGAGCAATTCACAGCAAAATGTTACACTTCAATTGGACCGGAACTAAAAAAAAAAACTGGAGATTTGCTGTGTTACCGGTAACATCCAGAAATATAAATTGTGCCCAACAGAACCCAAATCTAACTTGGCTGAAATTCCTCCTGATGGCAGTGCACTTCCTGTGCCTAGGAACCCCCGTCCTGTAGCCCCCATAGCTGTATATCTGCAGTGTGAGATCTAAGGCACCGCTGCCTCCCTTTAGGCTAGGTTCACACCTGCACTACACCGCACGACGCCCGGGACCCACGTCCCGTGTGTCGTGCTGTCCTGCACAATGCAGGCGGCGATTTCCGCGTGGCCCCATTGATTTCAATGGGGGGACATCTGATGAAATGCATCAATTCTCCTGCATAATGCGCAGTGAGCCAATCTGCCCTGACAAAGCGCCGGAATGCTTGACCCAATGGGCGGTCACACATTCCACCGCTGTCAAACTGGGCGGGATTATGTTAAAACGTGTGACCGCGGGGTCACACATTCCAACGTACTCACAAACTTTGATAGCGCACCGGCTCTACAACATGCAAACACATTGAGGCTGCAGTTTGTTGACATCTAATGTTTTAATAACATTCCAAATGCCGAGAGTCACATCTGTGTGCGAATCTTTTCCCCAGATAAACAGAAACTCCTCAGTTGCCTGAATAGAAGAATGCCGAGTGCCGCGGCCTATGGAGAATGGTGCAGTGTGGGAATCCAAACTGCTGCAAAATG
>NW_017307681.1:152084-152753 GCF_000935625.1 Nanorana parkeri | reverse complement strand
TGCCAGTCAGGACACCATCTGCATAGAGTTTGCATGTTCTCCCTGCGCTTGCGTGTATCTGGTTTCCTCCCACACCCCAAAGGCATGCTGGTAGGTTAGTTGGCTCCTGTATGTGTGCAAGCGAGATAGGGATCTTAGATTGTAAGCTCCTCGGGGGCGGGGACTGATGTGAACGTGCACTGTAAAGTACCGAGTAAATTGCCGGCGCTGTATCAATAAACTGAACGTAATGAGATTTGCGGATCATTTCACCATCTCTGCTGACCAACTACTCGGGGAACCCTTGCACGGCAGTATCAGAAATCAATGTAAAGCAGCAAGCTCTCCGCTACGTACCATACGTCCTCCGGCCAGCCGTACTTTATAAGATCTTCATCTTTAGGAGAAAAGGAAAGGATTTATAGAGACACGTCTAAGTCAGGGGAGGGATCAATATGGAATTCGGGAACCAGCAGTAAAGTTCTCAATCAATTCTTCCCCACACAGCTCCCTCCTCATGTATCACTGGCCCCTCCTCTTTTAGACTGTAAGCCCTCAGGGGCAGGGCCCTCCTCACCATCTTGTCTGGAATTGTATTGTGATTGTAATGTCTTCCTTATATTGTAAAGCACTGCCCAAACTGTTGGCGCTCTATAAATACTATGTAATAATAATAATAAAGATTTAGAA
>NW_017307681.1:128801-152063 GCF_000935625.1 Nanorana parkeri | reverse complement strand
TGTAAAGCAAAACATTTCTATGAGGACACCTATAGCCACACAAGCTGCCCTGTGTACAGAGCAACGTCACATATACACAGGGCTGGACTAATGACTGGAATTCAGGAGCCAGCAGTAGTTTTTTATAAAATTACCAACTAGAGAAAACCTGAAAAGTTAGGGCGCCAGCTGTAATTCTTAAGGAGCATTGGCGACCCGGCTCCTGGGATTCGTCCAGCCCTGTATTAAAGATTTCTTTTAATTGCCCCAATAAACTTACAACACAATAAATAGAAAGAAGGATATTGTTTTACAATGAGGTCGCCAAACGCGTCTGATTAACAGGCTTACTGTTCCATATCTGCAAAGCGAAAGCGTCAAAAGTTGCTGTTCCATGTGCTTTTCACTCATCCTCATAGTTCTAGCCGACCTGTGACAATGAGACTGTCGCAGGTCGGCTCAGTAGATCGGGAAGTGAGCGAACACATACCGGCGTTCACTCACTTCTCGATCATCTCCCTGCAGAGAGCTGTGACTGTCACTCACAGCTCCCTGCAGGGATTCCCCCCTCCGGCGCTGACTGGCGGAACGGACGGGGGAGGGTACACTGGCCCTGCCTCTAGATAGGCAGAGCCAGCTGTCACTCACGCAGCTGGGAGGATCCAGACAGTAATATCGGGATCCGTCCCGGCTGTGGTGGTCTCAGTATATGGCGAGCTGTAGCCCGCTATATACTGAGCATTGGGTGGCGGGAGGAGGTTAGTATGTGTCCTCCCGTGACCCTTAGGAGAACTACGGGGGGAAAACACTGACCCCATAGTTCTCCTTTAAGCTGGCCATACACCATACGAATTCATCAAGAACCGAAACTGTCACCGTGGGTGCCGCTGTCGGCGTCCTTCAATCAGACGATGAAAGGAGCCGTGGAACAGACAGAGCCGGCAGCCAATGAGGCGGCCGCTGTCAGAATACAATGCAAAGAGCAGGAGATTCCTCGATCAATGCTCAGAAGTGCTGATGGATCTGTAATCATATAATAATAATATGACAGTGTATCGGCTTCTTTTATTTGTAAAGCTTCACTGGACAAACTGAAGAGAGAAGCCGATTGGTCACTATGGGCTCCAGGTTCTGATAAATTCCCCCCATTGCATCCTGAGCGACTCCAAAGGAATTGTTTAATGTCTGTGTCCTGTCATGGTGATTCTCACAGACAGAATACAAACCTAGCAGGGGTTCTGACCCCACTACACGAAATAATACATACTGTACATGTGACTTGTGTTTTACCTGCAAAATGATTTTTTTTAGGTCTGTTGTTGTGATTCTCACATCTCTACAACACTGCAAAGCCAAGCACCGCAATGGTATGTTGTGGCTTGGGAGGTTCCCTTGCTTCACACCCGCCCTCTGAACATTACATTGGCATCACCACACTGCTGAGTCTAATGGCAGTCGGGTGACACCGAAAACTCCAAATATCTCATACCCAATACAGGTGTCACCGTCCCGGCTCTGTAGAATCACACGACTGCCCGATGACAATTTTATATCCTTTGTTACGTGACACACTACACATAGTTCATTCATTTTTTTCCCCAACACGTTTAGCAAAGTGTGTGTGTGTGTGTGATGTCGGCCATTACCAGCGATGACAACTTACTTTCATATTTGTCCTTTCCCATGTATATGGTATACGGAGGGGACACGACTGCAGGAGACATAACAGGAAATGATGTCAGCACGGTTCAGAACATGAGGCATTCGCAATGGTGCCCTCCCTAATAATGATGGACAGCACCCTGCCGACCCCTCCCACCAGCCATGAACAGCACCCTGCCGGCCCCTCCCACCAGCCATGAACAGCACCCTGCCGGCCCCTCCCACCAGCCATGGACAGCACCCTGGCAGCCCCTCCCACCAGCCACAATCTGCCTGTATTGCGTAGAGAAGCACAGTGGCAAGGGAGGGGGTTTAAAAACCGAGAAACATGTGAGATTCGTCGGACATTACAGTCACTAGATGGCGTCGAGGAGCGCAGGAACTCCCTCCACAGCTCCACCTAGTGGCCATAATGTGAATCACATTAGCACAGCTGTAGATTATAAGCAATGCAGCTTCTATAGCAGAGGACGTGACGTCTCCATGACAGGCCGACCTTACCATTGCTGGTGAAGTAGAACACCATAGTGACTCCCTGAGTGAATGACGTATACGGGGAGCCAGAACATCCAAAGGCCTGAAGAAGAAAAAACATAGAATTGGTTTCATGGTCACAAATTATAATAAATAACACAATTCTATGGGCGGGATACAGGAAATATACTCCGATCAGCCAGAACATTGTGACCCCCCCCCCTAATATTGAGTAGGTCCCCCTTCTCCTGACCAGTCCAGGCATGGACTTCACTAGACCTCTGAAGGTGTGCTCTGGTATCTGGCACCAAGCTGTCAGTAGCAGATCCTGTAAGTTGTGAGGTGATCGGCCTCCATGGATCGGACTTGTTCCTCCAGCATATTCCACAGATGATCAATTGGACTGAGATCTGGAGAATTTGGAGGCGGAGTCATCGCCTCATACTCATTGTTGTGTTCCTCAAACCATTGTTGCAGTGTGGCCGGGCGCATTATCCTGAGAGAGGCCGCTGCCATCAGGGAACACCGTGTCCATGAAGCCCCCCTTCATAGACACGGTGTTCCCTGATGGCAGCGGCCTCTCTCAGGATAATGCGCCCGCACACACTGCAACAATGGTTCCAGAATGGTCATTGTTACTGACCAAGTCCCCCCGACTTGGTCAGTGACAATGTTTAGATCGGTGGTACGTGTCAGAGTCACATCCACATGAATGGCAGGACCCGAGGTCTCCCAGCAGAACATTGCCCAAAGCATCTCACTGCCTCCCCCGGCTTGTCTTCTTCCCATAGTGCATCCTGGTGCCGTCTCTTCACGGGGTAAGTGACACACACACGCCCGGCCATCCACATGATTCATCAGACCAGGCCACCTTCTTCCATCACTCCGTGGTCCAGTTCTGATGCTGACGTGCCCATTGTAGGAGCTTCTGGTGGTGGACACGGGTCAGCATGGGCACCCTGACCAGTCTGAAAGCTACACAGCCCCATACACAACAACCTGCGATTTCATCGGTGGAAATGTGTGACCGCCCATTAGGTGAAACATTCCAACACTTTGTCAGATGTTCCAGGGCAGCTCAGTTCTGCAGAAACGATCCGCGATGCCGATCTGCCCGGGAACCTCTGACAAAGCGTTGGAATGCTTCACCTAATGGGCAGTCACACATGCCACCGCCGCAAAAAAAAAGTGGGCGGGTTTATGTTAAAATGTGTGACCACGTGACCGGTCACACATTCCAACGCAGTCACAAACTTTGATAGAACACCGGAATTAAGGGAGGGAGGAATAGGAGGTCTGGGGAACTAGGTTTGCACCAAGCCACCCCGCTCTCTAGTCCTGAGGATCGTCCTCACTTAGACAAAGTAAAGTGAAAGACCTGAAATTGTCAGCGTTGTCATCAAAACAGGAAGTGAAAACACCTGATGTAAGGAGTACACTTTGGGGAGATCTCCTGAAGGTAAGTATCTCCAACAGGACACAGGCAGCAATAAATGACCGGACTGGGTTTCCATCTCTCTCTCTCTCTATATATATATATTGAAGAACAGAATGTTTTATACTGGGACTTTAATATCTCTATACATGGGAGGGACACAGCCAGCTGGCAGGTATCGCACCCCACGGCAGAGGCCATGCTGGGACTAGTAGCCCTCCAGGCACTATTCCTGGAGTAGGAAGAAGCCTCCCTGGGACTTGTAGTCCTCCAGCAGGTATAGTGCACGCCTGACATGGACACAGCTAGAGACTTGGTGCTCCTCCAGCCGTCTCCCTCCACATGTACCCGGCTCCAGCCTGCACTCCCCGTCCTCCCTCCGCTCCCCACACCGGCCCCGACACTCACCAACACCGGCTCCCTCCGTTCCGCCGCACTCCCTCACACCGGAAATTACCAGAGAGGCGAACAGAACGGCTGCAGAACGTCACTGAAAGTAGCGCCACCTGCCGCCCGGGAGCGGAATGACAGCTCACAGAATAGCGGTGATCTCTGGGTAACTCCCTGCGTGGGCGCCCCCTGTCGGCCTTTGGTTGAATGACAGCTCACAAAACTGCACAGCGGCCAGCGTTGTTTTCTCCGTACGGGGGCGCCATCTGCCGGCCAATGGTGGAATGGCACTTCACAAAACAGACTGCACAGACGTGAGCGTAGTATTCTCCGTGCGGTGGCGCCACCTGCCGGCCGATGGTGGAGTGTCACCTCACGGATCAGACTGCACAGCGGTGAGCGTTGTATGCTCCGTACGGGGGCGCCATCTGCCGGCCAATGGTGGAATGACACCTCACAGAACAGACGGTGAGCGCTGTATGCTGTGCGGGGGCGCCACCTGCCGGTAAATGGTGGAATGACATTACAGGGAACAGCTCTTTTTTATTTAGTCTGCATGCGAGCAAAAACGCATGCTTATGAAGACGCACGGTTGTGACAGGTTATAGATGAGTTCATATACCTAATTGACAACAGCTTTTGTGTGTTTGCATGTGTGCTTTTGCTGCACTGCAGTCTATGCGCATAAAACTGCACTCACACCTAAAAGTCTATGAGATCAAACGCACGGAAACACCCCCAAAGAGGCTCAGGAACTATTTGAGCAATGGACATTTTGCAGCTTGTAGAGTTTTTATTTACTGTTTGTGTTTACTTAGTGAATGACTAGGGGTAACAATGACTCCTTACTCATTCAGGAGGCATGCTCACCCCTTTTCTGCTCATGACTACAATGTATACACATCTGAGGAACGGAGATCTACAATATACACTGAGTGGCCAGATTATTATGACCACCCCATCAGTACTTTGTGGGGCCGCCTCGTGACTCCACGAGATGATGAAAGGTGATGCGAGGAATCTGACACGGCACTGTTGTCCTTCTGTTGTCTTGTACCAGTCTTGCCCCTCCCCCGTTCTGCCCTAACATTGACTAGTCGCTGACGGCCACAATTCGCACGCTCAGACCCAGATTTTCGGCTGACAGTCCGGTCTTTAAACACTTTAACAATGAGCCCCTCTGGAACATGTAACGAATTCTGCTGTTTTGCTGATACTCGCTCCATGGCTCCGAGCGCCAACAATCATCCCACGTTCCGAGGCTGTTACATCGCGTTGTTTCCCCGAATCTTCAGAAACAAATCACTTCTACTGTCGTGGTAACCAACCCGCTTCCCTATTTATAATGGTCTGGCCCTCTAGCAACTTCAGCGACAAATTATAGCTAATCTGCCTACAAACGTCAGGTGGTCATAATAATCCGGCCACTCAGTGTATATAATAATCCGGCCACTCAGTGTATACACATCTAATGAATGATGATCTACAATGTATACACATCTGAGGAACGGTGATCTACAATGTATACACATCTGAGGAACGGTGATCTACAATGTATACACATCTGAGGAACGGTGATCTACAATGTATACACATCTAAGGAACGGTGATCTACAATGTATACACATCTATGGGACGGTGATCTACAATGTATACACATCTAAGGAACGGTGATCTACAATGTATACACATCTAAGGAACGGTGATCTACAATGTATACACATCTAAGGAACGGTGATCTACAATGTATGACGTGTGTGTTCTTGGGGTTAGATGTACCCAATGACTGTAATGATTGAATTTGTTATTGGTGTGAATCTACCTGATCTCTGAGCTTCACCTTGATTCTTGAACTGCTCACATTGTATCTGTTGACTTTACGGTTCCACAATACAAACATTGGTAAGTGGCGCACTTAGTGAAATGAGCGCGTGTCCTCCTGATTTGTATATCTGAAGAGGTGAAATGTTTTGTCTTTGTGATTTGCATCGCTCATTGGAATAAACAAAACATTCAATAAAGTACATTGAGTATCGGCTTTCACCCGCACGGATCCTTCTCTCTGTCAACAGCAAGGAACGCTAAATGTTTTAGTCTTACTGAAGGTGTTTTGGGAATTGACAGAACTCTTTATGGCATCCATGTTCTGCTCTTATTGAGGAGCCCGATGTGTGCCAAGACGACGTTCATCATTCCATTACTTTGCCACCACCGGCTTGGTCCATGGAGATAAGAGAAGATGCTTCTACAAGGAGATACCGATACTAGTATTGGTATCCAGGCCGACGCAGGGCATTTTCAGGAGTACTTGTACTCTTGAAAACGCCCCGATAAATAGAGCCGATGCCAGCGCTTTACATTTTTATATAGGTTCGGGCTGCTTGTACAAGTGATCTGCCTGGATCACTTGTATTGCAGCCTGCTCGTCCCCCCTGCCAGCCCCTCCCCTCCCAGGTCCGCCCCTACACTCCCCTGCAAGGCCAGCCACCTGCCCTGGTTGTTCTTGCACACACCATCTGACATGGTACATGAATTTTCTCTCCCCAAGGGATGCTGAGGAGCGTTCTTTGAATATAGCATCGCGCCTTGAGTCCTAAAGACATCTAAGTCCCGGTAGGCCTACTTGCCTAAAGGGAAAGGTAACTACTATAAGTGGACCTGCACTGACGTCTCACTATTTTTGAAAAACAGGACACAGGTCAGGAAACAGGTCACAGGTCTGATTAGAACCCCCCCCCCCCCTGTCACCTGCCGGCTATCCCGGGCTTCGATGTCCACTGCAGGGAGGGTCTGTGTACCTCAATTGGAGGGAGATTAACACACTTCCTGTGGCTGATCTCCCCTCCGATCACTGAAAGTGGACGTGCTGTGTATTAAATCACTTCCGGGTTCAGCCTGTCAATTCCCCAGCTGCTGTATCTGGAGAAGAAGCTGATGAAGTAGATCTGTGCTTCTTCAGCTTCTTTGGGTTCCTTAGTTGACAATAGGGGTCTACTAGACCCCTTATGCCTCCATAAAGAGGATTTGTCACATCCTATTTACGATCACATAGGGGGCTAGTTAGCACACACATGCAAACGCAATCACGTGTCGGGTGCGCCTATGTGCGAAAAACGACAATTGTGCCGCACATGTTACATATCTCCATGAACGTCGGAGTGCGAGCAATCATTTTAGGGCCATCTATTACTGTACACACTAAATTGATGAGCAGTAAAAGCTTTAAAAGAGCCGCCTATGGGAACTTTTGGGTATTGTAGGTTTTTTGTGCGATTTCGCGCGTGCACGCACTTTTAAGGCTTGACATGTTTGGTATCTACTTACCCGACATGACCCCGCCTTTTACATTTTACCAAAAAATTGGGTATTGTATCCTGTTTCTGTGCACTAGAATTCATTTTAGTGCATTTCATCTTAAAAATACTGGCTTGATAAACATTTGCTTAAATATCGTGCGACCTATTAAGTTGCAACCAGCATTTTCTTATTCTACAGGGCCTCGGCTTTCAAAAAATATTTCATTGTTTGGGGGCACTAAGTTGTTTTTCTAGCCAAAAATGCAGATTTTATCAAGTGTGTGTGGAAATATTAGGATATTGCTCCGGGCGGCAAGTGGTTAAAACACCGTCCTGAAGTTAGGACGCTTAGTCAGGTTTAATGATGCGATTAGCGGTGAGGTTTTTGCATTTTTATTTGCATTCTATATCCAGAAACGGAACACATTTCGGTGTACGAGGAGCCGCCTGTGTCAGGTCTCACCAGCACAGATCTGGTACATCACCGGAGGGAAGGCTTCTTCTGCAGACATGGGATACTACGCCACCCCTCTGGGATACGTCGTTGCAGAAATGTTCTTACTCTCGGGAGGACTCGCCGTCCAATCCTTCATTGTAACGACGAATCTCATGGACCAGATGAAAGGGAAAGCCATGACATCTACTGACCACATTATAACCTCGCTGGGGATCTCCAGGTTCATCTTTCACTTGGCTTGCCTCTGTATCGTTCTTCAGTTGCTGGTTTTCCAAGCAGCCCCTGTAATATTTCGGATGGCCCTTTCCTTGGTGGCGTGGTTGTCCACCTATTCCAGCTTCTGGTTGTCGGTCCTGCTCGCCGCCTTTTTGTGTTTAAAGATCTCCAACTTCCACAACGTCTTCTTCCTGCGTCTGCGGGCGATGATATCACGGAAGGTCGTCCACGTGATTGTCCTGTCCGTACTGTTGTCCTGCGGTTACAATTCTCTCGTCTTTATGCTTTCTTACAACGCGTATCCCGAAAATTCGACCGAGGCTCACATTTTCAACCGCGCCATTCCAAGACGGGAAGTGAAAATGTTCCTTCTCTTCCTGTGGAATATTATATGTTTCTCCGTGTACTTCCTGTCATCGGCCCTCATTACCGTGTCCCTCTGCCTTCACATGAAGAGAATGAAAAGCGAGAGCAGTGCGGCAAGCAAGATGGACGTCTTTGTCAAGACTCTTACCTTCGTCATTGCCTCTTTCCTGACTTCCGTCACCTATGTTGTCATTAATCAACTCGGAGATGATATTGTTGCTTCCTTTGGAGTTTTAGGACTTCACATCATTTGGAATGTTTTTCCATTACTGCATTCTGTTTACCTGGTTTTTGCCACAGCCAAGCTAAGGAATCGGCTCCTCGGAATTCTCCGGCATGGAACCAGATGCCTGGTCGGCAGAAGTTCCGGAGCTGACTCTGGAGACGCGGTGGAGATGATCGCTCAGTGATTTCAGGAAAGGTGACCCAATAATACAACAAGATCAACTCTGTACTATACTCTAGGTCAGGGACAGGCAAACCCCAGTCCTCCATCTCTGGTGCAACTACAAACCCCTTAAAGTGATATTAAAGCCAAATTTGTTTCCATCTCTCCTCCTTTGCTGGAGGCTGTTTTTTTTTTTTTTAAAGTACTTCTTTCCTCGTTTTCTAGTGTGTCCCCGCCATGCTCTTCCCCCCGCCCCCTGCACGGGTGCCACCATCGTTCTAATAGAGGCACTCATCCCCGCAGCGGTTGTGTGCGTCCATAGACACTCCCCCCCAAAGCCAGATGCATGGGATTTGTAGTTTCACCACCACTGGAGAGCCTTAGTTTGCCTACCTATACTGTCTATATTTTGTTATGTGGAATCTTGGGCTGGACTTTCATCACTGGAGCCCGTGGACACACAATATTTGCCACCCAAAGCAATGCCCTCTGCTAGGATCACCTCTTCTCCGCACAACGTTTTCTTGTCTTGCTGCTTCTCATATGACAATGTATCAATAAGCTTATCTGAGGTGATTGCTAGACATGTGCACAACCAAACAAATCAATTTCCAGACGAAACAAATGAAAACGCAAAAACTTTTTCATTAATTTCATCAAAAGAAACTAATTTTATGTTGTTTTAGAATTGGAGGCAACGAGTTCCGCGCATGCGCGCCGCCATTTTGGAGAAGCTGTTGGTATACACCAAAATGGCGGTGCCTGCCTGTTCGAGCGCCGCCATCTTGGTGTATACCAAGATCTACTCCAAAATGGCAAAACCGATATGGCAGCAGCTCGTTCAGCATGTGACGTCATCGTCATGTGATGTCACCTGCTCTGCCTCCAAGATGGTAGCAGGCATGGCCAATATTGCCGCCGGTGTGTTCTGAAAACAAATTTATGTATGCCCAAATATCGTTTTAGTATAATCGGGCATATATTCATTATTTCGGACGATCCGCCGAATCAACTGATTTTCGTTGATTTGCCGGTTCTTCCGATTCGGAATGCCCATGTCTAATGATCGCGTTTTCTATCTGTAATGGGGATGAGGATTGGGTTCACCACTACCATGGGTTGAAGGTGAATCCTGTGGCTTCAAGATTCATAGTCTTGGTGAATTTTGAATGTAACCAATATGACTTATGTATACTGTGTGTGTGTGTATAGATATGAGATGAGACAGACAGACAGACAGACAGATCTTTACTATATTTTATCATTATTTAAGCTCTATTGGTGTTTTGAAAGTTATTCAAAAGCTTATACACTGAGTGGCCAGATTATTATTCCCCCATCAGTACTTCGTTGGGCCGCCTGGTGACTCCACGAGATGATGAAAGGTGATGCGAGGAATCTGACACGGCACTGTTGTCCTTCTGTTGTCTTGTACCAGTCTTGCCCCTCCCCCGTTCTGCCCTAACATTGACTAGTCGCTGGCGGCCACAATTCGCACGTTCAGACCCAGATTTTCGGCTGACAGTCCGGTCTTTAAACACTTTAACAATGAGCCCCTCCTGAACATGTAACTAATTCTGCTGTTTTGCTGATACTCGCTCCATGGCTCCGAGCGCCAACAATCATCCCGCGTTCAGAGGCTGTTACATCGCGTTGTTTCCCCGAATCTTCAGAAACAAATCACTTCTACTGTCGGGGTAACCAACCCGCTTCCCTATTTATAATGGTCTGACCCTCTAGCAACTTCAGCACCAAATTATAGCTAATTTGCCTACAAACGTCAGGTGGTCATAATAATCTGGCCACTCAGTGTATATAATAATCCGGCCACTCAGTGTATATAATAATCCGGCCACTCAGTGTATATAATAATCTGGCCACTCGGTGTATATAATAATCCAGCCACTCAGTGTATATAATAATCCGGCCACTCAGTGTATATAATAATCCGGCCACTCAGTGTATATAATAATCCGGCCACTCAGTGTATACTGTAAATAACGGGATACATTTTGATTCTCTTGTATCTTGTGTCATTAGTACAAAAGAACTCCATCTACATAGATGGAAATCTACATCGGAACATTGTAATCTTTTTTAGCAAAATGGTTTTTGTAGTCTTCATGCTATGCAAAATATTAAACACTATCAGGGTTATTCACAAAGGGGAGAAGAGTTTGGAGAAGGCCGGAGAAGGGAACAATCTAGGACAACATCGCTGAGGTGGAAAGTGAAATGAATTGGAGATTTTTTCCCAATCATATATGTTTTCCTAAATTGTTCTCTTCTCTAAACTCTTCACCCTTTTGTGAATAACCCTGTTTCACTCAGTTTACTAGCCCGTGCGACTGATTGTAACTGTTTATTTTATCTCCTGATATATTCCTCTAGAAATGTTGAATTAAAAAATATAAATGCGGCTGAGATGTGGAGTCGTTTTTTTTTCCCATGACGTGAGTCTTTAACTGCTGAAAAATGTGAAGCTATTTTGTCAATTCTTTAAAGGGCGCCCTTCCCTGTTCTCCTCCATAGGCACCTAAGTGAAGCTCCGAGTCATCACCAAGCTGAAGAGGTGTAGGGAGCAATAACCTGTGCAACAACAAACCTAAAAAATAACATGTGTGTGGTGTGGCATTGCGTGGCAATGCCACAGTGTTCTGTGGCCTCAAAGTAACCCAGAGGGTCTGTGTGGCTCCAGGAAGCAATTGCTTGTACCAGGAAAGAGCCGGCTTCTCAGTCCTTTCCAGGTTTTCTGGATCATAGTTGGGATCCTGGAGCCAGGAGATTTCTTAGAGCTCTGGGTGGGAGGAAATCTCCCGGCTCCAGGATCCCAAAAATTATAAAGATTTACCCCAAACATCAGACAACACCCATGTTGAAGTAAAAACCGGAACTGCCTTTACTCAAAACCAGCGCAGTATTTATGCAGTTCTGGAAGTCTAAAAACATAATTGAGACATTCAAACAATGCAAGCTGACCATCCCCCTCCCTGGTGTCTTAATTAAGAGTAGGGAGAGAGGAAACAGATATGATGGTGTAGCAATATGATTTTTATGTCATATTCCTTGAAGCATAGGGTGGAATAAATTAAAAAATAGAAGATTGCGTTCGTTCAAAAAGGTGTTTAATTGCAAAGTTACGAAATATTACAGGATATGGTATATCTTACAGAATGAGTCTATGAGATGCTTGATGGTTACAAAATATAGTATATCTTACAGCAGAAGTCTATAAGATGCTTAAAGGAGAACTATGGGGTCAGTGTTTTTCCCTATAGTTCTCCTTAGGGTAACGGGAAGACACAAACTAGCGTCCTCCCGTCACCCTAGGCTCAGTATATAGGGAGCTACAGCTCGCGGTATACTGAGACGCCGCAGCCGGAGCGGATCCCGACATCGATGTCTGGATCCGCCCAGCTGCGTGAGTGACAGCTGGCTCTGCCTATCTAGAGGCAGAGCCAGCTGCACCCGCCCCCTCCCCGTCCGTTCCGCCAGTCAGCGCTGGTGGATCGGGGAGGGGGGAATCCAGCCCCTCCCCTGTCATGGCAGAGAGCTGTGACAGGATCGAGAGGTGAGCGAACGCCGGTATGTGTTCGCTCACCTCCCGATCTACTGAGCCGACCTGTGACAGTCTCATTGTCACAGGTCAGCTAGAACTATGAGGTGAGTGAAAAGCACCCACCTCATAGTTCTCCTTTAAGAAACGTGTCTTTAGTTAGTACGTAAACAAATAGTCCGAACAGGTGTTTGTTTTCTGTGTGGGTGTGAATGTGGGTGTGGTTATGTCTGTGTGTGGCTGTGTCTGTGTGGATGTGTGTTGTGTCCCTTGAAGGATCATCCCCCGTCCTTTATACATGCTCTTACTTTAAAATAACCTATGTGACGTTTACCTTAAAAGTCATACAAATCAGCATAAGGGAGTTCCAAACTTTTTGTCCTGAGTCATGTGTTCTACTCTTCAATCCCATTTTAAAGGCCAAGTCTTCTTTGAGCATTCCTAACAACTGTTTACTATACTTAGGTCTGCTTGTCAAGCTTACTGATTGATTACCAATTCTAACTCAAAATCAGCAGCACAGTAAAAACTGCTAACTGGGGCCCGGGGCACAGTGGGGCCCGGCCAGATGCCGCGTGGGCCGCCTGGGTCGCTAAGGGATCCTCTGCTGCTGGCTGTCACTGGCGTCTGAAGATGAACACGCCGCTGTTCAGATCACTGACAGTAATCTGTGCAGCAGCACGTTCCTCACCACAGTCAATGAGAGCCAGCAGCGGCATTGGAGCAGGCTGGACCCGGCAGTGGAGGAGGAGGCGGGGCCCGTGGTCGGCAGCAGGGGAGGAGGCGGGGCCCAGTGACAAAGAAGGAGGCAGGCCCGGCGACGGAAGAGGAGGTAGGGGCCCATCAGCGACCGCGGAGGAAGAGGAGTCGGGCAGTTAAGGAGTGCGACCAGCCCACCTGAGGGTGATACTGCAGAGTCCCACCATAGAGAGTCTATGGTGGGCTCTGCAGGTTCACCCTCCGGTGGGATCTCGAGTGGGCTCTGCAAGGTTATAATTAGTGGGCCCCATTCAACATTTTACAAAATTTTGCTATGGGGCTCTGTGATTTCTAGTTGCGCCCCTGGCAACCATGACACCTGTCAGAGAAGTGTTGCTCGCTATATACTGAGCTTAGGGTAACGGGAGGACGCTAGTATTTGTCCTCCCATGACCCTTGAGAGAACTATGGGGAAAAACACTTACCTATACATTAAAATGTTACGCCGCCTTAAAATAACATCCGCGAGTTGGCTGGTTAGTCAAAGTTATTTTCTATCGTCCTCATTTTGTACTGAGAATAATGTCTCAAATGTTTTTGCATTATGATTTGAATTTGACATATGAAAAGGAACATGTTTCAGTATACCAGGAGCCAGCCGTATCACCTTTCATGAGTAGAAGTTTTGTGTATCACCAGAGGGGATGGCTTCGTCTACGCATACAGAATTCAATGCCCTCCATCTGCAATGGGCTGCTGAAGGGATCTTTGCTGTGGCAGGACTCATAGTTCAGTCGTTCATTATAGCGCTGACTGGCGGAACGGACGGGGGAGGGGGTGGGCACAGCTGGCTCTGCCTCTACATAGGCAGAGCCAGCTGTCACTCACGCAGCTGGGCGGATCTCGACATCGATGTCGGGATCCGCTCCGGCTGCGGCGTCTCAGTATACCGCTCGCTGTAGCTCGCTGTATTCTGAGCTTAGGATGACAGGAGGACGCTAGTTTCTGTCCTCCCGTTACCCTAAGGAGAACTATGGGGAAAAGCCTTAACCCCATAGTTCTCCTTTAAAGCCATGGATCAAATACTTAATATCATCTTTGTCATCATCGGAAATACATCCGTCCTTTCAAGCATCTGGTTGTCAGCCTTATTCTCAGTCATCTACTGCTTGAAGATCTCCACCTTCCACAGCGTCCTCCGTCTGCGTCTGAAGGTGATTATGTCACAGAAGACCCCCATCTGATTGCCCTCTCTGTGCTGGGCTCTTTTGGTTCCACAGCTTTGTATTTTACAATCCATTTTATTGAATTTCCTGACAATTCAACCTTAGCTAAAATAAACGGCACTGACAATTCTAAAATACTGACGTATGTTATTTTCCTGTTGCTTGCGGTTCCCCTTTTCGTTTATTCCTTGTCGATGGTCTTTCTCATTACCCCCCTTTGTCTTCATATGAAGAGGATGAAATGTGATGAGAATTTGACGTGCCGCATGGACACCTACATCAAGACAATCACTTTTGTCACTGTGTCTTTCTTGCTGTGTGCTGCTTATATTAAACTCACTGTATATCTACTGTTTGTAAGACTTGGCAATGCAGAAAAGTCAATCACTGGGAATGCTTTGCTGTTATTACATTCTGTTTATTTGATCTATGCCACAGCAAAGTTAAGGAATCACTTTGCCCAAATTTTCCAAGGTAAAATCAAATGCTTGTTTATCAGAAGAGGTTCTGAATAGGAATCCAGAGATCCAGTGGAGAGAATCATTCAGTGAATTAGGTAATGCAATCAATAGACGGGGGCTTACTACTATTGGTCCCTGTAGCAACCACAAAAAAAAAGTTGGAAAAATGGTATTGCTGTATAAAGTACTGCTGAAATTTGTAGTCCTCCATAGAGGGTGCCATTCTGCATTGCTGCAATGCAGAACTGGACCTGCTATATAGAACTACAAATGCCAGCTGTACTTTATACAGCAATGCCATCAATTGGACTACAAAAATAAATTATTTTACCTTCACCTCCTCTGGCTGTTTCCTGGTGTTGGGGGGCTGCAGAAAACCACCCCAGTGTGTGTGTCTATCTCAGCGCGCCCGTGTACTCAGGCGGCTGTCTGCTGGGTCCTCACGGCCAAGACCCAGGGCTGCCCCCTGCAGTGCCTGTAGGCTTTTTTAAATTCTCGGCTCCCTCCACAGTTTTCGGCGGCCGACGGGCCCCCTCGCCTCTGCGCCGGGAGTGTCGGAAAGACCTGATACTCCTGGCGCAGAGACGAGGGGGCCCGTCGGCCGTCGAAAACTGTGGAGGGAGCCGAGAATAAAAAAAAGCCTGCAGGCACTGCAGGGGGCAGCCCTGGACCTCAGCCGTGAGAAACACAGCAAACAGCCGCCTGAGTACAGGCGCGCGCTGAGATGGACACACACACACAGGGGGCCCGTCAGCCAGTGTGATCAATGGACGCTCCCGGTGCAGAGATGGGGGGGCCCGCCGCATACCGATCCGATGGTAACCGGCGGACAGACACCAACGGGCCTCCCCAGGGCTGTGTCAAAGTAAGAACATACAGAGAATAATTTCTTCTCCCTGATTTCTTCTACTTCTAAAACATTCGTGGAGTGTATGTGGTCCTGTATGGCCAAACGCTCATATGACATCCTTAAACTTGAGAACTCGTAGAAAGTTATTTTTTAGCTGGTGTTGAAACTCGGCAAAAATCTCAAAATGAGCCCGTTACATCCCTTACTTCTTCCAAGGATGCACTGAATTGGGTGCTATGTACTATATCTGGTGGAGGTGTCGTTCAGATCAAAATCTGTGGTCTAGAACAGGGGTAGGCAATATTCAGCCCTCTAGCTGTGGTGCAATTACAAATCTCGTTATCTATTGGTATTTATATAGCGACAACAGATTACACAACACTTTACACAGTGCACATTCACATCAGTCCCTGCCCACGAGGAACTTACAATCTAATGTTCCTTATCTCACATGAATACATACGAGGACCAATTCAAACAGGAGCCAATTAACCTTCCAGTATGTTTTTGGAGCGTGGGAGGAAACCGGAGTACCTGGAGGAAACCCACGCGAGCACAGGGAGAACATGCAAACTTCTTGTAGATAGTGACCTGGCTGGGATTCCAACCAGGGACCCCCAGTGCTGCAAGGCAGAAGCACTAACCACTATGCCCCTGTGCTGCCCATGCGCTCATTAGGCATTGCAAGACTGACAGCCACAGGCATGACTCTCAGAGGCAAATGCATGAAGAGGTTTGTTTCACCACAGTTGGAGGGCTGGCTTTTGCCTACCCCTGGTCTAGAACATATCATTCTATTTGCTATATTTTCAATTACCAACCTAAGTTTAACCCTCATGAGGCTTTCTCTGACTTCCACCAGAAAACACATTCACTGGTCCTCACAGTGCACATATTTAACGCCACTAAATTCACAATCATCAAAGCCTGGAGGATGACAACATAAGCCATCCATTCTCTTAGATAAACACACTGTCTTTGTATGCATTTGGCAGCAATGGATTACTTTCACTTGACAGACATGGACTGAGCCCTTCAATCCCTTTCAACACACCCCTAACTAAACCCATTATACCTAGGGTTGCCACCTGTCCAGGATTCACCTGGACAATCCGGGTTTTGAATGCCGTGTCCGGGTTTCATGGCAGCAGAAACCCGGACACAAGATGTCAGGCAGAAAGGGGCAACCAAAATTAAGTTAGGGGCTACTGGCCCCCCACTGAAAATAGTCTAAACTGTGATATTTACATATGAAAAAGCCGCAACTCATTCTTCCAAGAAAATTTCCGTGTGTCGCTAGAGTGTTCGGGTTTCGATGGAAGAAAAGGTGGCAACCCTAATTAAACGCATTATACCCTACCTTTCCCTTCCCTCGCCCTTTTTTTTCTTATTCTCCAGTTCCTCTTCCTTTGTTACCTCCCACCACTCCCCCCACCTCTCTCAATGACCTTCTCTACCTACTTCTTGTTCTTAACTTTCAGACCTCTTATCTTCTTCCTCCTTGCTTCCCTCTCCCTGTTCACCTCTATTCCAAAACGAAAATCTAGAAGCTTCCCTGCAACGTAAGTTGAATTGCTTCATTTTTTAAGTTGACTACACTTGGAGGCTGAAAGCCACTCACACTTCACCTCCAGCTTGGTTTGTTTTATTCTTAGACTACCAGTTGAAAGTTATATAACTTATTTTCAGCCATCTGCATATCTGGTACATTATAAGAACTCTCCCATACTTTTCTACACATATTTGTATCGAATGGTGGAAATTTCAGCAATGCGCTTTGCAATAGAATCAGACAACAGAAGCAATGATATTCCCGGGAAAATCATCTTTATTGATTTGTTTTAACATCAGTCTACCAATTATTTGAGAGTACACTGCTGTAAAAATTCGTTGAATTCCGCATGTATGTCAAATTTCCTGTTGTTTCCACTTTTTCTCAATTTCTCAAATATGTAAATAACTGTTTATTAACTGCTTTTTGAGAACACTAATAAAAAAATCATTAAAAACGTATGAGCTTACTTTTATATAATGGTTCATATTTAAATAGTTGGCTTTGTGCTGATTACCAGACTTCAGTGGAATTAGCAATCCAATCTCTATATTTGCAGTTAAAGGAGTTAAACACATACCGGCGTTCGCTCACCTCTCGATCCTGTCACGGCTCTCTGCCGTGACAGGGGAGGGGCTGTATTCCCCCTCCCCGATCTGCCAGCGCTGACTGGCGGAACGGACGGGGGAGGGGGCGGGTACAGCTGGCTCTGCCTCTAGATAGGCAGAGCCAGCTGTCACTCACGCAGCTGGGCGGATCCCGTCATCTACGTCGGGATCCGCTTCAGCATCTCAGTATAACGCGAGCAGCAGCTAGCGGTATAATGCGGCGTCTCAGTATACCGCAAGGTACAGCTCGCGGTATACTGAGCCTAGGGTGACGCGAGCTACGCTAGTTTGTGTCCTCCCGTTAGCCTAAGGAGAACTATGGGGAACAGCCTTAACCCCATAGTTCTCCTTTAACTGGAACTGGGAATAAGTGCCTAAAAGTGCATTTCGCAAAAGACAATAGATATCAGTACCTAACCTTCATCCACACTACAAGGCTTAAGGCTCTTCATAAGACACATAAGGGCTACTCCTAAATGCATCCAAAACACACATGATTACCTATTAGCCCGAGTCTACTGAGCCGAGCTCCCTGACACCTTTCTGGTGGATACTGGTGGTTGAAGTGCCATGTGTTACATCAAAGAATATTACTTTACACAGCAAAATACAGCAAGGTGAGCCAGGAGAGGAGAGCAAGGAGAGACAGCCAGGAGAGAGAGAGAGAGAGAGAGAGAGAGAGAGAGAGAGAGAGAGACGAGAGACAGCCAGGGGAGAGAGCAAGGAGAGACAACCAGGAAAGAGAGCGGGGAGAGACAGCCAGGGGAGAGAGCAAGGAGAGACAACCAGGAAAGAGAGCGGGGAGAGACAGCCAGGGGAGAGAGCAAGGAGAGACAACCAGGAAAGAGAGCGGGGAGAGACAGCCAGGGGAGAGAGCAAGGAGAGACAACCAGGAAAGAGAGCGAGGAGAGACAGCCAGGGGAGAGAGAGCGAGGAGAGACAGCCAGGGGAGAGAGAGCGAGGAGAGACAGCCAGGGGAGAGAGCAAAGAGAGACAACCAGGAAAGACCCTTCATCTAAAAATCTCCCCTGATTAGTCAATGTGATTGTCAGATGCTGATACACAGCCAGTGATTTCAGCTAAGAGTGTGGAATTGTTCAAGAAGCGTTTGGACGATTTCCTCCGGGACCGTAATATACAGGGGTACAAATACTCTTAGGAAGGTGATCACACGACATATACATTCACACACATTAGTAGACATGTGCGATTCAGTTTGTTTCAAAATTCGTTTCGGACGAAATTTCGGAAATTCGGAGATTCGGATGCATCCGAATTCCGAATTACAGCTAAGACGAATGCAAACGAATCCGAAATTCCCGATTTCCCGAAATTCATTATTGGACGAATTTTGTTGCAGCAAAATGACATTAGGGGAGAAAAAATGACAACATTTTACCTCTACAACACATCTATGCTTACAGTACAGAGGCTATAGAGTAGCGGTTAAAGGACAGGCTTGCCGTTGCTAACGTCCCAGGTTCAAATCCTGGGCACTATTCATATATATCAAATGCTTCTATGCTTCAAGTACAGAGGCTATAGAGTAGTGGATAGAGGTACAGACTTGCAATTGCTAATGTCCCATCCACCTGATTGCTCTGTCTGTGCTCTGCTCTTTTGGTTACACAACATTTTATGTCATAATTGATTTTGTTAGGTATCCCGACAACTCAACGGTGGCTAAAACAATGAATGACATTCAAAATTCTGGAATACTAACATGTGTCATTATTCTGTGGCATGTTGTACCTCTTTTCATATATTTCTTCTCAGCAGTCCTTCTTATTACCCCCCTCTGTCTGCATATGAAGAGGATGAAATCTGGTGAGAATTTGACGTGCCGCATGGACACCTACATCAAGACAATCACTTTTGTCATTGTGTCTTTCTTGCTGTGTGCTGCCTACATTATATTCAGTGTAACATTGGAGTTTCATTTCGATAACGACCTCATAAAAATGTTCATCATTTGGAACACTTTTCCATTATTACATTCGGTCTATTTGATCTATGCCACAACCATATTAAGGAATCGCTTCTTTCAAATTCTCCAATGTAGAACCAAATGCTTTAGCAGCAGAGGAAATTCTGAATCAGATTCCAGAGATCCAGTGCAGAAGGTTTAGGAAACACAGGCAATCAATAGGCTGGCCTTTTAAAAGCTTTCTACACTATATGGCCAAAGCTTTGTGAACACCGGACCATCAGACCTTTATGAGCTTGGTGAACATCCAATTCCGAAACCATGAATGTTAATATGAAGTGGGTCCCATCGCTATGGCTATAATGGCCTCCACTCGTCTTCTTTCACAATATTTTGAAGTGTACCTGTGGGAATTTGTCCCCATTCAGCCGAAAGACTATTTGTGAGGTCAAACTGATGCTGGACGAGAAAATCTGAATCCAGTGCAGAGCAAACAAGCCAGCAATCAATAGACTAGCCCTTTAAGAGCATACTGTTGTATAATGTAAAAGTATAGACAGACAAGTTATGGATGTGGCAGGCCAAAAGAAAAACCGAAACCCTCCATTGAACCAGTACAAAACACGGTAGGGCCTTCCTAAAAGGTGAGCTCTTCACCCATCTCCCATACACCACATCAAAACATTTAGGGTTTTAATCTTCACTTCAGGACAGTGGGCATGCAAATCACTCCATTATTCCTCTTTTGGCCCATTGTGCATCCACAGCCGCTGGTTTGCAGTGCAGATAGAGCCAAATATTACAAGCATATAGCTTTTTTAGGTTTGTTGACCATCATCAGTGCACTGTATGAAAACAATGGCTTTGATGAAGTTAGGCTTTGAGAACAACAACAACTAGACAGTTAATGGTCAGATGGGCCATAAAAACAAAACAAAAAAACTTACACCCAATGAACCATGAACAACTAATGGTTTTCCACGTGGTGCTCTGAAGACCTAAAGAGGAGAGAGATGCAGCAACATTCAATCAATTGACCCCACTTGTCAACTTACCTTCACCTGCTGCTGTAGTACTTATTATAAAAACCTGTCTCCACTGTCTGATGGAACATGCAGCAGAGGGAGATGCAGGGGCTTGGATGTGCTGATGCCTCGGTATCCAGGAGCTGGCTGCTCTTAATCCCCCATCCACTGCAATTTGTTTCTGGCAGCTTGGTCCAGCTTCATCCTTGGTGAACGGTGATATTAGGCATTACGGTCCTTCCTCTTCTACCATGGATTACAGCGATCAGTCTTGGGTGGACCCAACATGCCTTCTTCACTTCCAGGGACCAACCTGGTGACATCGCTTCCTTGACTGGCAGATATACCATCAACTCCAGTGCAAACATTTAACTCTTCATCTGCCACTAGACACGTGCAGACTTGTAAGCAGTAAAGTAAACGTTAGGCATTGGTTTGGCAATCAGCATCGTGGGCAGAGGTCAGGAAGACCACAGTAATTGCCGGGCGTATTAGCCTTCCTTTGCAGCTTGGATCTCCACAGCAACAGGAGATGCCATGGCCTGAAGGCGTACCTGTAACTGTGCCTACATCCAGTGGATTACAGACTGCATTAGATGTTCAACCTTTCCTTCTCATTATTTCCATTCCACCTCGGAAATTCACAATTGGTCAGGGTGAGTCTGACAATATACTGTATGCCCTTTTTTTTACAAGTAGCAAACTCTTTGAACAAAATTTCTGATTATTTTAAACATTCTGCTGCTATATCTTCTACTGTTCCTACTTCTGCTACAGTCTGGGTTGATTCTGAGGATCAACTTACCAATGTTACAGACCTTCATGGGTCTTCAGAAGTCCAGAATGCTGGTCTTCCTTATCCTCTCCTGTTTTCTCTTCCAATATTCCAGAAAGCTGTTCATAAACCCAAAGCTACTCTTAGAGAAATGGAAAAGTTATTTGCTTTTGGCTTTTGCCGCACGCAATATCCTGCTGGGTAGATTCTTCTTGATGGGTTATATTTAGCAATTTCAGATATAATATCTCCTCAACATCATACTAGGCTTACCTTGGACTTGAAGGAAGACTTACCTCTTGGCACAGATTCCTAGTAATGGTTGTTCAGTTTGGCAATATGCACTATGTGGCTGTTAAAGAGTTTGAGCTGACCACCGATGCAGCTGACTCTACTGGTTATGCACCTTTTTTCATTGAGAAATGTATCCAGTGAACAAGTATTTCCAGGTGTCAACAGCTTCCATGTTTCTCTCATGGCAGGGTTCCTTTAAATTATTTAGATAAAGAAAATGTGTAATAATATGAATTAATAACTGGAACTTATGGTAATATACTGTTACATACCGTTAACAATTATAACTCTTATAATACATACAGTTTCTCCTTTCCTTTTATAAGTGACTTTAAAGCTGAATTTACCCTTGTAGTGGGTCTCACTTACTATTGAAAGGGTTAACTGCTTGCCTAAAGGATGATGAACATGGTGATATACTTACCTTAATCTTTGCTCCCAAATGACTTCCTCCACTTCATGTGACTAGTACCACAAAGCCTCTTCCCATTGCTTTCTTCCCATTGCTTCCCCACGAATCACAGATCTTTGAAGTCATCCTGTACAATGCAGGACCCACAGTCCTGCATTGTATTGGAGGTCGCCAATGGCCCGCAGACATGTTGGAGCATGTGGGGGAGAGCACCAGCTGCCAAGGGATAGAAAAAATAAGGTAAGTATGTCACCTTATTCATCATCCCCTAGGCAAAATAAACAGCTCCCCTTCCCACTGCCAGAGTAAATCTTTTTTTTTTCCCTGGAGTTCAGCTTGAAGAGAGCAAGTAGTAGCTGTATGTAATAAGAAATTGCCTATTTGGATGGTATCAGCAGTTTTTCGGTTGCATTGTTATCGCTCCTTAAGGGGTCCTTGGGAGGCCCCAGCGGGCGGCCCTCTGACATGCCTGATTAGAGGGCCGCGTCTGCCTGATCCAGCCAGCCCGGATTGCATACCGAGGCGATCGGGTTGGCTGGATCAGACAGATGCGGCCCTCGGATCAGCATGTTAGAGGGCAGCCTGCTGGGGCCTCCCGAGGAACCCCTTGAGCTCCGAGCGGCCACTATACGAATAGAGAGCCACATGTGTAGCAGTGAAGGTGGCAGAGAGGCGGTGGAGGGAGCCAATGCACCTGCGGCCGGGGGCTTCATTTAGCGGGGGGTCGGGTTAGTGATGGGCCTCCTGACGGCCGCGGGCCCTCTTCCCTCACTTCAGCCTATGCCCACCCTCAGGCCACGGCCTAGCCTGGGGGCAGGCTGAACAGGACCCAGCCCTATTCCATGACTGGTCCAGGTGAGAGAGAAAGAGAGCACATGGCAGCTCCCACCCATATATGTACTCTGTCCCAGCAGGCACCACTGGCTGAGAAAAGACTAGTGATTGGCTGCTGTACAGCACATACATTACAGTATCCACCATTTGCTGTCCCACAATATTACAGAGTCTCACTACGCCCAGGACAAGGTTACAGACAAGGTTAGACACCTGGGATTAACTATGTAATCACCACTACAAATCCAGCCAGACTGTCTACAGCCCTGGCTATCACTAAATGCATAGAAAAAATGTAAACCTGCCTTATTCTGAGTCTTTTACATCTACCTGGTTTTCAGCTTCAACAGTCATCTTGTATTGCATATATAAACTGTGTG
>NW_017307681.1:123678-128718 GCF_000935625.1 Nanorana parkeri | reverse complement strand
CCTAACGCCCTACAAAACGGCCCACGCCTGAAAAGGTCCCGGGACTACTTTGGGCCGTTTTGTAGGGCGTTTTCCATTGGGATACAGCCAAGTAGCCTTTGGAATCGCGCGACGGTCGCACGACTTTTTTACCGCGAATCGCGGTAAAAAAAACGCGTGACGGTCGCGCGACAGACGTGGATATTACAATACGCCTAGGTGTGAATGGGGCCTCGCAGGGGTTTTCAAACATAACATGCAGCTTTTCTTCAGCCAAAATAACACTTTCAAAGTCTTACCGACATTAGGTTATCTGTTTACAACACAGGCCGTATCCAAACCACCTGCCACACAGGATAGTCTTTTGCCCCACGGGCTGCTTTTCAACACACAGGTCATACGATCCTCAGTCTGCCAGACACAGGACTGGTTCCAGGGTGTAGCCCTCCTAACTCCTGCACAGAGACCTCCTCTGTCTCCCAGGTGGAACCCTGAACACATCCCAGCACTTTTCTCAGCGTTTAACAGCCCTCTAAAGAAGCAAATAACTCGTCATGTACAGTGTACGTGACGAGTCATTTGGTCCCTTTGTGGCTGGACGTACAGTGTACGTCTCCCGTCACGAAGGGGTTAAGGGTTGTACACAGGTGCACAATTTAGGTGCTGGTCGCTACTAACCCATGGAATGGAGATTTCGTCCCACCCAGAGCTCTAAGAAATCTCCTGGCTCCAGGATCCCAACTATGATCCAGAAAACCTGGAAAGGACTGAGAAGCCGGCTCTTTCCTGGTACAAGCAATTGCTTCCTGGAGCCACTCAGCCCCTCTGGCTGAGAATCATGGGTGACTTTTAGGCCACCTAACACCGTGGTATTGCCACGCAATGCCACAATATATATATTAGGGATGCACTGATACCGATACTAGTATCGGCATCGGTGCCAATACCGAGTATTTGGGCGAGTACTTATACGCTCCAAAATGCTCCAATACCTTCCCCGATACTGGAACTTCCGGTCAGAGGAAGATTTCCTCTGACCGTCAGTGCGGTAGGGTAACATGGAGCCAGCTTCCCGTGCGATCAGGAAGCTGGGTGGCGAGTAATGACATGCCGCCTGGCTTCCTGATTGGCCGGCCCCATGCTGATTGGCTGGAAAGCCGGCTTCCCAGCCAATCAGCATCCGGCTAGCTCGATGCTGATTGGCCGGGAAGCTGGCTTACCAGCCAATCAGCATTGAGCAGGCTTTCCAGCCTTTTTGTATACATAGCATTCCAGTAGTTTTGTGTACATAGCATTTGTTGCATAGTAAAAGTACGTTATATACTACGGGGTCCGTTTTCTTGGCTTTACTGCAAGAATCAGACAAATAAACAGCTGTAAAGGTTTGCAAAGCAAAAGACATGGGCAAGCGCAAACATTTTGTATACATTGCATCAACTTAGAGTGTTGTATTCGCACTTTAAAGCCAATTTACGTTTTATTTATGTCCAGCTTATCTTAACCTTCAGGCTTCAAGTAATATAATCTTTTTATCAATAAATTAAATTCTTCAATACACGTGTCTTTTTTTTTAATGGAAACTATGTAACTAGATGTTATCGTATCTTAAAATAACATCCATAAGTGGGTTGCGTAGTCAAATCTAATGCCGTCTTCCTCATTTGCCTTGAGGTTTAATACTGAAAATGTGTTTTGCATTATTTGTTTCGTGCATTCAAAAAAGGAAAAGATTTTAGTGGGGTCGATTTACTAAACGGCTCTTTACTTAGCAAGGGAATTTTCTAGAGGTGCACCGAAATAGAAATTTAAAAACTGAAACGAAACCGAAATAAAAAAATTGTCAGTTTTAATATTTATTTTTATTTATTTATTCATTTTTTATTAAATATTTTTATTTTTTACTTTACTTTTAGGGGCTTCGGGGATACAGACCCCTGATATTTCCCTTTTAAAATAGAAAAAGAGATTGAGGACACAAAGTCCTCAATCTCTTTTTCTGCAGCCCCTGTTATCAATGAACAGGAATCCTCTATACTGAGTGTTCCTGTTCATTGATAACATGAGGACAGAGCATGTTTACTATAACTGCAACTATGAATGAACAGGAAGTGATGTAGATGTGATGTAGATCACTTCCCATTCATTCATAATTGAGCATATAGTACACATACCATATCCTCAATTATGTACAAACACTCAGCGATCACTGATCAATGATTGCTTGTACCCGCTCTCTATCTGACACGCTGTCACAGGAGGCTGAGCGAGCGGTGCGGGAGGAGAGCCCAGCCTCCTTTGACAGCGATGTCTCCGCCCCCACACTGATCTGCCACACTGTGATAGGCGGCCAAGCGGTGTGGGAGGAGAGACGCCGGCCGCTCACAGCACTCTCCTCCCGCAGCGCTCGGCCGGCTGTCACTTTATCTCCTCCCCGATGGGACACAGAGCAGCGCCCAGTGGGGAGGAGAGAAAGCAGGGATGCGCCGATATATCGGCACAAAAATGGCACTTTTGGCATTTAGTCATTTTCGGCCGATATGTTTCGGCGGCCGATATATCGGTGCATCCCTTGAATTTTCTCTTAGCTTGGTGAATGTGGTGAAAATTCACTTAGTAAAGAATACCCAATCACGTGCCAAGAAAATAAGAGAAAAAAAAAGAATTTTTGCTTGCCGATGATTGGGCGATGGACATCATCAGAGCTTCACCTCATTCACTAATTAGCCGACTGCATCATAATAAGTTAAATTATATGGATAGTATACTATACTTAAAGTGATGCTAAACTCAGAAGTCAAATCTTAAAAATCCATTCAAGTCGCTTAACTCTGAACTACAATGTATCTTATTTGTGTATCACTCGGCTTTTTCCCCCGCCCCCCCCCCCGGGATGGACTACAATCTCATGTTTAGTTTACTCATTTGTATTGAGATTGTAATATCATTTTCATACCTTAGGGCATTATGACTTTCAGGTTGACCATCCTTAAACTCATCAGAGCACTCTGAATATACTGTAGTCTCTGTGGTTGAACCAGCATTTATTAGAGTACATAAGAGTATATTCAATTACACACTGCCCTTGGGAAAGCAAGGAAACCGGCACTCCCAGGGATCGTCTTCAAATATATTATTATTATTAGGGATGCACCGATATATCGGCCGCCGAAACATATCGTCCGAAAATGGCACTTTTGGCATAATGCTGTAAGTGCCCTTTTCCTGCTGATACATCGGCACATCCCTGATTTCTTTCCTCCCCGCTGGGCGCTGCTCTATGTCCCAGCCGGGAGGAGAGAAACTGTGATAGGCGGCCGAGCGCTGCGAGAGGAGAGCACTGCGAGCGGCCGGCGTCTCCTCCCACACCACTCAGCCGCCTATCACAGTCCGGCAGAGCGGTGTGGGGGCGGAGACAGCGCTGTCACAGGAGGCTGGGACTTCCTCCCTACACCGCTCGCTCAGCCTCCTGTGACAGCGTGTCAGAGAGGAGAGCGGGTACAAGCAGTCAGGGATCGGAGATCGTTGTTTCGGTTTTAAAATTTCCATTTCGGTGCACCTCTATTATTATTATACAGGATTTACATAGCGCCAACAGTTTGCACAGCCAGTCCATTACAGGAGTGAGCTTGGAGCGGTGACTACTTTACAACACACACAGAGACCACGGGGAACAAGAGTAGCCCCCCTCCAGAAGGAAGGACAGTGTCAGCACCAATTCAGAGATGATTGGAGGATCTACAGCTGAGTGATACACACATAAGATACATTATTGTTACTGGTTAAGGTACTGTCAGAGGCGTACGGCTGGGCTGTGAGTGGTGTTATGAGTGTTATGTTTAGTTTATATGCAACTCTATGATTCATCTCTGTGGCACTTGTTTCCTGTGATGCGTTTCCTGTTCCTGTTCTGTGGGTTCTCCTCTAAGAAAATGACTTCTGTACACTAACGGCTTATACTGTCATTATTACCACATAAAACAAGTGGAACCCACTGGCAGGAACGACAAGAAGGTCTGAGATCGTGGTACAAGAGGAGAATCCAAAAAGCTTAGGCAGGCAGCTAGGTGCAAAAACAGGAAGGCAGGCCAAAGGGTCAATAAGCGGGAATTCAGACAAGGGGTCAGGAATGGCAGCAGTTTCAAACACAAGAAGCTGGGTGATTGCACCATATAGGTAGAATAACTCAGAAATGTTATATATCTGCATGGAGTTCAGCTTTAATTTTCAGTCAGACATATGAAAACATAAAAAGTTTTTTTCTACTAAAATACACACTGCGTCTGTAATCTTGGTGCTTGACATAAACAAGATACTAAGGATATTTGTTTGCAGCTCAGTAAAATGTTGTGGTGCATTATAATAACATCCCCGACTAGAACACTTAGTCAAATTTAGTTACATCTCCCTTATTTGTATAGAGGTCAACCTAGCGAAGGCTTTTGCATTATCAACTGCACATCAAAAGGTCATAGGGGTCTATTCACTAAGCCGCCGTAGGCAGCCGAGTGACTCACCGACCCCGAAGTGAAGTCAGCCGAACGCTGTTTGGCTATTCACTTCAGGTTTGTACGGCTGATTGCAGCCGTATATCGTCTGAAATCAGCCGTACATCGGGTGGCTTCGTGTGGCTTCGGATCGGCCGAACATGCTCAGCCCCCGTGCCTGGGCCCTCGGTCGCTATGGCGATTATTACACCACTGCATAGGACTACATGTTTCACAGTTCTCTCTTTCCTCAGCTTTGCGGATTGTTGTAAACCTGACTTCATTGTATGGGTGGTTGAGACTCAGTGGCGTAACAAGAGTTATGGGTGCCCGGGGGAAAATTTTTTTTTTCGCCCCCACCCCCATATTATATAAACATCCACTGGAACTGTACCCCCCACATATATATCAGCTAAGGAACTACGCTCCTCCGAGGCCTCAGCGGGCGGCCCTCTACAGTGCCTGATTGGGGAGCCGCGTCTGCCTGATCCAGCCAGCCTGCCCGGATCGCCGCTATGCGATCCGGGCTGGCTGGATCAGGCAGAAGCGCCCTCTGATCAGGCACTGTAGAGGGCCG
>NW_017307681.1:121411-123577 GCF_000935625.1 Nanorana parkeri | reverse complement strand
CTTCGTTTAGCGGGGGTCGGTGATGGCCCCCCCCTCAGTCCTGCGCCCGGGGCTAGCGCCCTCCCTGCCCCCCCGGTTGTTACGCCACTGTTGAGACTCGATGACTATTTGTGGATGTATATGATATATAACATTGTTCCAGTTATGCATTCTCTTTTGCTGATTTATTTATCGACAAAACTAAGGAATCGGCTCTCCGCGATTGTTAATTGTACAACTGAATGCTTGTTTTGCCGAAAATCTTCTGCATCCAACACTAAGGAGGAGGTGGAAGTCACCCCTTTGTGATTTAAGAAAATACCATCAAATTATAAATGGTCCTTCAAAACCCAATCCAGTCTGCCACCTTTTTTAGTTTTCATTAAGTGTTCATTGCTGTTACGTTTTTATGAAAAACTATAGCTGTTTGTACCACAAGTTATTCATATATTATTATTATTAGGGATGCACCGATTCCGGTATTTTGGTACTGAGTACGAGTACCGATTCATTTTTTTCTGTACTCGCCGATACCAATTACCGAGTAACGGAGGTCCCATTCATGAAGCCAGCTTCCTGGCCAATCAGAAAGCAGGGCGTCGCGTCATTACATAGCGCCCGGCTCTGGCTGGATACTGGAGGAAGGCCGCGTTCTCGCTGGAGAGGCCCCGGGGGTGACAGGCTGCGCATACTAAGGTAAGGTAACCTTACCTCACGAGGCCAGGTTCCTGATTGGCCAGCTTTGCGACCAATCAAGAACCTGGGCAGCGCATCATTACACGCTGCCTTGCTTCCTGATTGGCCGGGAAGTCAGCTCCATGCTCTCTCATCACAAGTGACGAGAGAGCATGGAGCCGCTTCCCAGCCAATCGGGAAACCGGGCAGCGTGCAATGACGTGCTGCCCAGCTTCCTGATACCAGTAGTACTCGTGCTAGGCATCGGAGCATTTGGGCGAGTACGAGTACTCGCCCAAATACTCGGAATCGGCACTGATATCGATACTAGTATTGGTATCGGTGCATCTCTAATTATTACTAATATTATACAGGATTTATCTAGCGCCAACAGTTTGCGCAGCGTTTTACAATATAAGGAAGACATTACAATCACAATACAATTTAAGACAAGATGGTAAGGAGGGCCCTGCCCCTGAGAGCTTTCAATCTAAAAGGGAGGGAGCAGTGATACATGAGGAGGTAGCTGGGTGGGGATGAATTGTTTGAGAATGTGATAGTTCAGTGGTCAGGTGGGATAGGCTTCCCTGTAGAGATGAGTCTTAAGGGATCGCCTAAAGGCAGTCAAGGTGGGAGATAGAAGGACAGGTTGGGGTAAAGAGTTCCAGAGGATGGAAGAGACTCTAGAGAAGTCTTGGAGGCAAGTATGGGAGGAGTTGACGAGGGAGCTGGAAAGCAGGAGGTCTTTGGATGAGCGGAGGGGATGGTTAGGGTGATATTTTGAGACAAGGTCTGAGATATAGCTGGGGGATATACTACATATACTGGTCTGACTACATATGTGGACTAGTCCTCATGGCAGATATTTCTACTACTCAGCCTTAATGTTGCTTTGAGGCTAGGTTCAGACCTGAGCGACACCTGGGACGTGCACCCCGGGACTGTGTGATCGTGTGCCAATGTATACAGAGGTTGTCACGCGGCCCCAATGATTTCAATGGGGTTACATCCGCGCGGCAATCGCTAAAAGAAGGTAGAGGTACCTAATTTTATGACACACGACGAGCTGCTTTTTCAAGCGCAATTGTGTTCAATTGCATGGGCGGAACCGCGATCCACCCGGAGTGACTAGGGTGGCATTCGAAAATAATGGCACCTCCAGCACGATCGGCTGTGGTGGGCGACTCCGTGACCACTCCAGTAATCCAATGCGGTTTTGTGCACGAGTGCCGCACGGTCAGGAGTTGTCCAGGTGTGAACCTAGCCTGAGCAGATACAGCTATATCTGGGACACATACTCAGATACTATCCCCTTCCAGATATACAAACCGAGGATAGGCTCCTACAAGGACCTTAATCTCATCCATCTCCACCCTTTGAACTTTATGATATATTTACATTACATGCAATGGATGAAGAGTAAAAAAAATAAAAAAGGTCTTTTTTTTTTTTAGAAATGTCAGTTTTACTACATCGTACAGATCCACCACTTCACAGGCAGGTTAAGGTGAC
>NW_017307681.1:117384-121084 GCF_000935625.1 Nanorana parkeri | reverse complement strand
AGATTAATAAAGTGCTGGATTAGGGTGATCCTAGTTCATTTTATTACTTCATTGCTGTGCTGTATGTGTATAGGCCAATGTAGTTGGATCTGTATGTGCGTTATAATTCATCGAAATTAATCGATTAAAAAAAATTTCGATTAATCGAACACGAAAATTTTAATCATTACCAGCCCTAGTTAAAATCACTGTTCCTTTAAAAACTGTATTTTATTTGTTTTTTTTTTTCATTGATTCCTGTCCCTCAGAGCAGTACCCGGATCCCCATACATGTCCCTCAGAGCAGTACCCGGATCCCCATACATGTCCCTCAGGGCAGTACCCGGACCCCCCATACATGTCCCCCAGGGCACTACCCGGACCCCCATACACCTTTTATGGACAATAACTTGCATATAAGCCCTCTTAAATGGGACCATCATTTTCAAAAGTTCGATCCCCATTGACTTGCATTAGGTTCGAGGTCGTATTCGAGCTTTTCGGCCGTTCAGGTGTTCGAATCCGAACCGAACACGGGGGTGTTCGGCCCATCACTAGTGCTGGATCCCTTATAGTAGTTGGTATTTTCCATCAGCTCTTAGGCAGGGTAGAAGGATTAGCCTTAGGCAGTTCCCCCATAAGTGGTAGCCTAAAGTCAGTTCTTGACTGGGTGTGCCAGGCAGTAAGCACTAAAAGCAGAACGTTTAAGGTTCAGATTTAGCTTTCAGAATCTAGCTGCACAAAAATACAATGCGTTACGGGGGCTCAAAGGGTCCCTCTTCATCAGGGCTTGGTACAGCTGCATGAAGCATGTATTGGAATACTACATTTGTAGGGATCCTAAGGGAGTATGATCGCTCCAGATCCCAGTTAAAGGAGAACTATGAGGTGAGTGAAAATCACTCTACCTCATAGTTCGAGCCGATGTGTTACAATGAGACTGTCAGTTGCAAATTGAAATAGCCAATACTGAGCTTTGGGTCACGGGTGGATGCTAGTATATGTCTTCCTGTGACCCTTCAGAGAACTATGGGGAAAACACTGACCCCATAGTTCTCTTATAAGTCTTCTACTTTTGGTGCTTCTCTTCTTACCCACCTAGTCCTTATCTATATGACAACCTCAATGTTTCTCTAATGATAATTTTCCTTTAATAGTCATTATTAGGTCATCAGAATTTCAGAATGTTAACCTATTTTTAGTATGATTATTTGTTAATGAATCTGAATCTTATTCCTTCATTTATATGATGATAAGCAGATATTTCCTCATTTCAATTAAATTCTATAGACAGCAGCAAATACACATTTGTAATTTCATTATAGTAATATCAATATTATTGCAACAGAAAATCTAGACCTAGAATACAAACTCCAGTTATTTATTTATTTTTTGACAGGGAAGCAAGATCGACATTTGCATGATGGGACTTGTGGTTCTTCAGCTTTCTGTACAATTGCTCTGTTGCACAAAACCCTGTATAGTTGGTTCAATGCTCTGTAGCAGCCAGGAGCATGATAATGACTGGTCTCCCTTCTCTCAGATCCAATAGTCCACCATTTTGCTTTTTTGCAGAAATAAATATACACCGGTAATATATGATGCATTCATGAGTACAAAGCTGCATTCATTTGTCATTAATGTCATATCTACCTGGTATTCAGCAACACATTTGCTTTCCATATGCTGATAAACTGTGAGGCCCAATGGTGATTCCAGTAAGGAAGAACAAGACACCTTGGGAAAGCAAGTCCATGCAAGGATTTAGCTCACCACTGCATATGACTATGCTATTAGAGAGATACTGCAGTGGTACATTTGTGTATTTATCTTGCAACATACACTGCCTGGCCAAAGAAAAAGTCACCACCTCCCCTGGCAGGCCTTACTTCATGTTAGAATCCCACACCTTACACGACCCCAATGGCAATTGGCAAATTTTATGTTTTTAGCGGCTAAACAAACTATAGCACACTCATGGAAAAAGCAGACACTTCCGTACACTGAATTCCAACAGCGTATGCAAGGATTTTTTGTCAACAAACACCTTTCAAGCATCCTATTGGACGCAAGTCGGAAGTTTCATACCATATGGGACCCATGGGCCTCCATCTTCCTACCCACCCTAGATCCGATAACACAAAACCTCATTCGCTAACTGCCTTTTGGATGGTAGAGCCCGGGTGGTAGTCACCACTCCTCTTCTCTTTTCTTCTCTCTTCTTCTCTCTTCTTTTCTTTCCTTCTTCTTTATTGCTCCCTCATCTAATTTTACTTATCGCCTAACATATTCCCTCCTCCTTGACTTCTACAATCCCTTGGGGTAAACCCATACCCCCCCCTCCCCCCCCCCACTATCCTGAATCCCTCCTCCACAAACAACCGCTTGTTCTGATGAGTTGCAGCGACACTACCACTACTGTTCCTGACTGTTAATTGTATGCTTTATGCTTTAAAACCCAATAAAACAAATTGAAAAAGTCACCACCTGGATTTCAGGCAGTGTAAAGAGGTGGCTTCAGTTGGTCAGGTCTAGGTTCAGTAATGTTATGTGCCCCAAAAATGAGGTCAGTTGCCTCCCTGAATAGACTGGTGACCAGGGGGGTTATTCACAAAGCTGCGAAAGAATTACCCAGCCGAAGTGATGTGAGGTGAACGCTGTTCGGCTATTCACTTCGGCCTTGTACGGCTGATGTCTGGATCGGCTGAGTCGAAGCTCTAGCAGCTCATTCGCTGCTGTTCGCCCCTATTCTCATTCGGCATTCGGCTCAGCTATTCTGCTCGGTAGATCCAAGGCTGGATCTACCCAGCTGCCATTTGCGGGGAGAACGGCCAGCCCTTCGGCAGGCTGTTCTCCCCACTTCGGCTCAGTCAGGCTGAAGCATATGCCTTTGGCTTGGCTGAGCCGCTCAACTGCCTTCAGCTGCTGTACGGGCTATAGTGAATTGCACAGACAGCAGCCCTTCAGTGAGCCGAAGGATCAGCCAAAGCTACGACTGGATCCTTCGGCTCTTTAGTGAATAACTCTGCAGGTTTTTCCATCATTGTATTTTCTTCTTCCCTGATGACACATTGGACATATTCCAAGGTGACAAAAATCAAAGCATGATGTCCCTTGTTCCTTGAACCACACTTTCACAATCTGAGCCCGGTAAATCCTGCCATTGTCATCTTGGAAAATGCCCAATGTGCCATCAGAGAAGAAAAAAATCCATTGGTGGAAAAACCTGGTCACCAGTATAATAAGGTAAGCAGCTGACCTCATTTTATGGGCACATAATATTACTGAACCTAGACCTATTATTTGATGGAAGGCTCTGACTTATTTGCTTAGGTAACTCCAGGTGGTGACTTTTTTTGACCAGGCAGTGTATTTAAATTTTGCATGTGCACTCCTTATAAGAGTTTCTATAACGTTATCAAGTGTCACCCTATGTTAGCACTCTCTGCAGGCTACTGGTGGGTTGTGGTGTCCCCTGTGTGGTATTAAAGGAGCAGAACCTTTACTATATCCTTGAGAACAGGCTCTAATAGATTAAAGGAGAACTATGGGGTAACCCCCCCCCATATTTCTCTTTAGGGTCACCGGAGGAAATATACTAACCTTCTCCCGTGACCCAAAATATAGGATAGGCTATTCCCCGCTATATGCTGATAGTTTTGAGATCCACCCCACTGGCTGATTGACAGCGGGCTCTGCCTATCTGTCAGCTGGAGGATCG
>NW_017307681.1:115465-116013 GCF_000935625.1 Nanorana parkeri | reverse complement strand
GGGGGGGCGATGACTGACAGTTACCGCTGTCTGTAGGGAGATGATCGGGAAGTGAACGAGCGGCGGTATGTTTTCGCTAACTTCCCAAGCTTCATTGTCAGCTTCATTGTCACACGTCGGCTCTAACTATGAGGATGAGTGTAATTTACTCACCCCATCGTTCTCCTTCAAGTCTTGTGAGCAACAAGTGTAGTCCCCATTGAGAAAAAAAGGGCTGATCTACTAAAGGCAAAAAGGCCGTTCACTTTGCAAGGGAATGTTTATTTTGCATTTGGTATTTTATAAGGTGAATCTCTGCTGACTTCCATCAACCAATCATGTACAAGCAAAAATACTGTTTTTTGTTTTCTTTGCATGTGGTTGTGTATTCTTTGCAAAGTACATTTTCACCACATTCACTAAGATAAGGAAAAAATGTACTCGCAGAGTGAACAGCCTATTTGCCTTTCATTAATCACCCCCACTGTGTCAGGTACAATAGACAACAATCCACATGGTATTGCATTTAAAAGTATATATTGGATAGGGCATTCCCCCACCCCCCAACG
>NW_017307681.1:114555-115117 GCF_000935625.1 Nanorana parkeri | reverse complement strand
TTTTTTTTTTTTTTTTTTACATTTATGGTACTTTTTTCATTATATAGTTAAAAAAAATAACCCCCCCGTGGGGTCACAAAAGAAAGCTCTATCCGTCCCCAACATTTTTTAACATATATTGCAAGGCTATAGTCAGGTCATGCTGACTGGTGAAATTTTTGACTGACTGGTGAGACACCGCCAAATTTTTCAAGCCCTGTGTATAGTGAACTATACAAAAATGATTCAAAGCACATTATGGCCACCAGATGGAGCCGAGGAGTGAAGGAATCTTATTTGCATAGCTGTTCGCTATGCGAAGGGTTTAGAAATCCCCCCTATGTAAACAAATGAGTAATTATCACATTGCTACACAAGCATATGTCGTCTAAGGTATGGAAACAAAGTTTTTAAATTCTTTTATTGAAAGCATCTCTAAAAATGTAAAACTAATTTTCCATAACAAAGCATTCAAGAATAACATGCACGGTAATCAAACGACATTTGCATATATTCACACGAAAATGAAACCCCTAAACAAATTTTATTACATGATATAAAAGGCTTTCAAAACAACCTGTCC
>NW_017307681.1:111609-114533 GCF_000935625.1 Nanorana parkeri | reverse complement strand
ACTATATCTATGTTTAAATAATTATGATTCTATATATTATTGTATTATATAGAGACAATCAACAAACCTCCACAAAACACACATTAACTTATAAATCTATTTACTCCACTCTGGGCCGATACCGAGTATTTGGGCGAGTACCCGTACTCGCCCAAATGCTCCGATGCCTAGCCCGATACTTCCTGTATCTGGAAGCCGGGCAGCGCGCCATTATACGCTGCCCGGCTTCCTGATTGGCCAGCAAGCCTGCTCCATGCTTTCTTGTCACATAGTGACGAGAAGCATGGGGACGACTACCTTGCTAATTGGGAAGCCGGGTGGCGAGAATTTACACTCTGCCTGGCTTCCTGAATGGGACTTCCGGTACTCGGTATTCGGTATCGGCGAGTACTGAAAAAAAATATCGCTTAATTATAACCAACATTTTTTTTTCAATAACAATATGCATAGAAGTAAAGACTTCCACGGGTCATGGTGACATTTTTATACTCAGCTCTACGTTTCTCAAGATTAAAAGGAGAACTATAGGGTACACCTTTTTTGGCATTGCTAATTTCCTAATGATAACGGAGTACAATGTACTCCTGTAATAAAAAAAATCCATCATAAGCTTTCAATTAAATATAATATTCTGTGGGGGGCTAAGCTCCATGCTAAGAAGCGACAGAGGTTTTGACCCTTACCCTTTGCATTCAAACCTAAAAATAAATGTTTTCTCTCTCTCTCTCTCTCTCTCTCACATGGGACAAACAAAGCAGACACAATACAACTACCCTTCAGGCTACAAAGACACTAAAGTGGGTCTCTCTAAAGAGATAGCCCTAAGGGTGGGGGGTCCGTTTGGGTACCCAGCTCCTCCCCTCCCTTCCCCATACATAGACTCTGTAGACTTGGTTGACGTAATCTGCTGTCTTTTCTTGGCTGAGAGGCAGGTGATCGTAGCTGCATTACTAAGGATTGATATTTACCAGAGGACCCGACCTGATCAATATTAGGGAACGTTGCCTACATATTCCTGGACGGTGAGCCAGCTTTACAGCTCCCTGGGAGAGTTATCCTGACCACTAATTATTTTGTGAGGGATTATTTACTAGTATAGCAGATATCAGAACATCCAGTGTAAGAACTTTTAAATAGTTGCTGGGGCAAAGGAACTCTGGGATCTGAGGTCAAATACCTACTTGGAGGTACTTGAGAGATTTGCGGTACCCGGGTATCCTGAGCAAAGATAACCCTGCTTTCCTACAAGTTTTGTGTAATGGCTTCCCTTAATGAACACAACTTTCAGATGTTTCACTAAGGGATCACTTGAACAGCTTCTCCAGACTTGGGATCAGAAGCTTTTCTCTTGAACAAGCAGTCAATTGCACAATGAATGATCGTACAGAGCCAATTCCTTAGTTTGGTTGTTACATAAATCAAGCAGACAGAATACAGAACTGGAAACAGGTTCCATAATAAATACATCCACAGAAGACCAAAAAATGCTACACCATACTTTTCAGTGACATTTACTGTTATACATGAAGCACAAGTCAGAAAGGAGGCCGATGTAAAATGTATTGCCCTGTGGTAGGTGTCTGTATTGCTCATGACACTTCCACGTCTTCTCAGTCTGCTCATGTGAAGACCAAGGAAGATAACCAGAAGGACTGAAGATGCAAAATAAATGAAGAGTGGAAAGAAGCTACACAAAAAATAAAAGATAGTCACTATCTGAGGATGTTTGTCAGAGTCTGAAATGTAATTTTCAGATACATTTCTAAGCAAAATATTGACACCTAGATACACAAACGAGTATCCAAAACCCAGCAGTACAGAGGCAATGATCAGGTAGACGACCCTCGTTGATATGAAGGCCTTTAGATGTAAGAAGAAGACGTTGTGAAAGGTGGAGATCCTGAAGCAGAAGAAGATGGAGAGCAGGGCTGATAACCAGATGCTAGAAAAGTCCGAAGTTTGCCAAGTTAATAAAACAAATAGACAAAATGTTGGATCAAATTTTGTAGGGTACAGACTTGAAGACATGTGCAATAGGGAAGAAACAAGACAGAAGATCCTTGATATCCCAATAGAGGTGATAATGAGGTCAGTAACCTTCATCAATGTTCCCTTCAGCCAGTCAATGACATTCACAGTCACAATGAAGAATTGGACCAATAGTCCTGCCAAGATGTATATTCCAGATGTGGCAACTGGAAGCCAAATTTCATCATATTCTCCCTGTGTAGAATTGGACATCTCTGCAGTCTTCTACAATACAATGTATATGTATTTAGCTTATAATAGGAAAATGACATCCTTTAGCATTGTCACTTTCATCTTGGTATTAAAGGTTGTTAAAGGTCAGAAACTTGGGTGCATCTTCTGCCTATAGCAGCCCCCGTTCACATAAGGTAAGCTGACCTACAGGTACTTGGTTGGCCCCAGGTCTTATTACACAGTGATATCGTTTCTGACCAGGTGAACCCTGGAACCAAATAAAGGGGGGAAAAAACAAGAGTACCTGTGTTCCTCAGGGTGTCAGGTGCAGACTGTGGTGCAAGTGGAGAGTAGTCTGTAGAAATCTCTACGCTGGTGGGTGCCAGTGCAAGTGTCAGGTGGTATTGTATTACAGAGATGGTTGCAAGGTCAGACAAAGGGAGTTCCAAGACAGTTCTGAGGTCAAGGCAGGCAGTAATAAGGCATCCAAAAGGCGGGTCAGTTCCATATGGGGTGCTGGGGCAAGGTAGCCTGACAAGCACTGACGCACAGGCTGATGATGCGTAAATAGAGTGCTTCCTGAGAAAAGACCATTCCCAGAGCTGGGTGTGTGTAGCAAGCTTCAAGGAGCCCACAACTGATTAAGACAGGACTGCAGCAACAGTGGCGTAACCAGAGTTCTGGGCGCCCGGGGCAGAAATTTTTTTTCGCCCCCCCCCCCA
>NW_017307681.1:89425-111384 GCF_000935625.1 Nanorana parkeri | reverse complement strand
GCCCCCCCCCCCTCAGCTTAACGCCCGGAGCAGACACACCGGCCGCCCCCCTGGTTGTTACGCCACTGTGCAGCAAGCAACACAGGTTACCTGACATTTACACAGGTTGCCTGACAAGCGTCTGATGCAAATGGTAATGCAAACAATGTTCAGTTGGGTTGATCTTTATTCAAATAAAGAAGAAAAGAGTTGATTTGACTATGATACACACTCACGGTTGTTATCAGATATCCCAATGTCTCACTTGGTTGGAAAAATGGGTTATAATCTCTTCCCGTGGCAAGCAATAACATGCAAGACTGACTGTGATGTATTTTAGTACATGTACATTATATTTTAGGTGATTCTTGTATTGCATCATTGTGCCTGAAAGCATGTTTGAGGTAGCTTTCCATTTTTTGCCTGCTTGATGTTGAGTTTATTACAAATGTTTCTGGATTTATGGAATGCCCCGCTGTCTGTAGAACAATCCCACAGCATCAGTGTCAGCAACCCTCACCTCCTGCTCATGCGCCAAGTCCCGATCTCCGTACTGTTCGGAGAACACTTACGCGAATGCGCGTACAACGGACTGCCCATAGGAAAACGTGCCAAATGGCGCATCGGAAGGGACGCTCTAAATCAGTTTACTTCCCTATTTAAACCCGACCTGCACACCTACAGATTGCTGGATTGTCTTCAGCCCCCCCTGTGTCCCTGTGTCCTGCGATTTCCTGTCCTTGTGAATTACCTGTCTACTGGAACTGACCCAGATATTGCCTTTGACTACTCCTTGCCTGCAGCCTGCTCCCGACCTCGGATTGATTACTGGACTTGTCTCTGCCTCATCCTTTTGTACCGTCTATGCTCTCTTGGTTTGACCTCCGCCTGATTGACCCTGAATTCCGGATTGTCCCAGTTCTGCTGCAGAACCAACCTTCAATTTGCACGGTATAACACCATTGGCACCCGTGCCACTCATTGTCTGCCAGGTCTCTGTTCTCCATCCCCAGAGTCCTCAGGACACGAGGTGCAAGGGAAGCCTCCTCACAAAAGGTCAGTCTCCAACCAGGTACGTGACAATCAGCAACCTTTGAAACTTATGCCCAGCTAAAACATTTTGTTTGAGTTTTAGATTGGAGTAGAACGGGGTTACAACTTGGGATGTCCCGATACTTCCTCCCCTTCCCTGAGTACTTTCCCTCAGGTACTCGCCAATACCAATTACCGATACTTTTTCTTAAAGGGACATGTCACATTTTTTCAAAAAAAATGCAGACTAATGATTTTGGGGCAGTTTGTTTATAATTATGAAGAAGAACTGTAACTCAATTCATGATTATACCTGTCCCAATACAAAAATTATTTGAACCAAAACCGTATTTCAAGAAGAGCTTCTCATTGCTCAGCGCGGTCACCTGACTGCACTGACCAAAGAGTGCTTGTGAATTCTGAGTGAAATACAAAATCCATAGCGCAGGGCTGCACTGGACGGCAGTATGAGGTACAGATAGCATACTTGTACCGGGCAGAGGGGAAGGACCTTCACCAAAAGGTAAATAAAGACCGGGGGGCTTTGGCGGTGGGGGCATAAAGTTGGCCAGATTTGATCGGGTATTGAGCGGGACAGTGAACTTACTCTTTAATAAGCATTGTGTGTTTTAGAGAGCGCTGCTACCCCACTACCACAATATGACACACAGTGAAATGATGGCAGCACTCAGCGGACACGAATAATGCCCTACATGTGTGTTTATTTACATGCCGATGGTGAGGGGTGGGGTTGGTTTTTATTTTATTTGCATTCATTTTATTATTTTATAATTTTTTTAACCTTTTTATCAATTTCTAATTTTTTTAATGTTATATTTTTCTAATATTTTTTATCCTTTTTTAGTACTTTTTTAATTTTAATTTTATTATTTTGTATTTTTCTATCACTTTTTTTAACCTAACTTTATTGATATCACACAGGGCTAACAAGCCCCTATGTGACATCATTTGGAGGTGACAGGCTCTCTTTATGAGCCTGCCATCCAATACAGAAGATACAGATCAGCATTGTGCTGTATCTTCTGTACAGCTCCATTTGTGACACAGCTGAAACAGGAAGCGCTGTGAATACACTGTGAATACGACTAAACAGACGTTCTCCGCTCTGCTCCCCACTCTCCATCCTGAGCTGCTTTACCGTGGACCCCGAAAACCACAGTGGGGAGGGGGCTGACCATGGGGGGATGGACCTTGGAGTGGAGGGGCCGGCAAAGGGACCGACGAGCAGGCTGCTGTACAAATTATGGCATCACTTGTACAAGCAGCTCGAACCTATTTAAAAATGTAAAGCAATGGCATCGGTGATATGTATCGGGGCATTTGCAGGAATACAAGTACTCCTGAAAATGCCCTGTATCATTACAGATACTAGTATCGGTATCAGGGCATCCCTAGTTAGAACCCCTGTTGGATTTTTGCTGCTAGGCTGGCCTCCATTGGAGAGATTTACCTTTTTATTTATTATTATTATTATTATACAGGATTTATATAACGCCAACAGTTTGCGCAGCGCTTTACAATATAAGGAAGACGTTACAATCACAATACAATTCAAGACAAGATGGTAAGGAGGGCCCTGCCCCTGAGGGCTTACACTCTAAAAGAGGAGGGGGAAATGATACATGAGGAGGTAGCTGTGTAGGAAAGAATTATTTGAGAATGTGATGGTTGAGCGGTTAGGTTGAGGTGGGATAGGCTTCCCTGAAGAGATGAGTATTTAGGGAACGCCTAAAGGCAGTCAGAGTGGGAGATAGACGGACAGGTTGGGGTAAAGAGTTCCAGAGGATGGGAGAGACTCTAGAGAAGTCCTGGAGGCGAGTATGGAAGTAGTTGACTAGGGAGCATTCTCACAGCCGCTGCTTGGTCGGTGACAACCAGCAGCTTCGGAGGATGTGGCTTTTCTCTTGAACAAGTGATCAGTTCCACAATGGACAACCATACAGTGCTGATTGTTTGGTTTCATTGTTATGTAAATTGATCGAATATAGAACTGGAAAATGGTCCAAATTAAATACATCCACAGAAGATCTAATAATTCTACACCATACGTTTGAGTGACATTTACTGTTATCAGGGCCGGATTTCCCACAAGGCCAACTGAGGCCTGGCCTCAGGGGAGCAGGGAGTAGAGGGGCAGCAGGTGTGTGGAATTCCCATCTCCCGACACCCAGGACATGCATTTTCAGGTGCTGGGTGAGCGGTTGTTTTCTACATTCAGCCCTGCTTTGGGCAAGCAGAGCTAAATGTACAGCGGTTAAGCCACCGCTTGTTTTGTACAAGTGATCTCGGTGATGTCGCTGAGATCACTTGTATGCAGCCTGCATACAGGGGGGCACATTGAGGAACTTGGCATTGGGGCAGCAGAGAGAGTAAATCCAGCCCTGGTGTTATACATGAAGCACAAGTCTGAAAAGAGACCGCTGTAAACTTTATTGCCCTATGGTAGGTGTCTGTACTGCTCATGACACGTCTACAGCTTTTCAGTCTGCTCATGTGAAGACCAAGGAAGATAACCAGAAGGATGGAAGATGCAAAATACATGAAGAGTAGAAAAAAGTTAAGTAAAAAAACTAAAGATAGACACTATCTGAGAAAATTCCTAAACACAAACGAGTATCCAAAACGCATTAGAACAGAGGAAATAATCAGCTAGACAACCTTTGATGATATGATGGTCTTCAGACGTATGAAGAAGACATTGTGAAAGGTAGAGATACTGAAGCAGAAGATGGAGAGCTGGGTTGATAACCAGATGCTAGAATAGTCCGAGGTTTGCCAAGCGAATAAAAAAAATACACAAAATGTTGGATGAAACTTTGTAAGGGACATACTTGAAAACATGAATAATTAGTCAGTTCCACAACGGACAATCTTACAGAACCGATTTCTTAGTTTGGTTGTTGAGTAAATCAAGCAGACAGAATATAGAACTGGAAAAATGTTCCAAAATAAATACATCCACAGAAGACCAAAAATTTTTATACCATATTGTTCAGTGACGTTTACTGTCATACACGAAGCACAAGTCAGAAAGGAGACCGCTGTAAACTGTATTGCCCTATGGTAGGTGTCTGTACTGCTTATGACACTTCCACGGCTTCTCAGACTGCTCATGTGAAGACCAAGGAAGATAACTAGAAGGACTGAAGATGCAAAATAAATGACGAGGGCAAACGCGTTAAACAAATTAAAGGAAAATATTATCTGGGCATCTTTTTCATAGTCTAAAATGTTATTTTCAGATCCATTCCTGCACTTAATATCAGCAATCAAATGAAACATAAAAGTGTACCCAAATCCCAGCAGCACAGAGGCAATGATCAGGTAGACGGCCCTTCTTGATATAAAGGCCTTCAGACGTAAGAAGATGACGTTGTGAAAGGTGGAGATCCTGACGAAGAAGAAGATGGAGAGCAGAGTTGATAAACAAATGCTAGAAAAGTCAGATGTTTGCCAAGTGAATAAAAGAAACACACAATATATTGGACCAAACGTTGTAGGGAACAGACTTGAAAACATGTGCAACAGGCTACAAATAAGATACAAGATCCTTGATATCCCAATGGAGGTGATAATGAGGTCAGTAGCCTTCATCAACGTTCCCTTCAGCCAGTCAATGACATTCACAGTCACAATAAAGGATTGGACCAATAGTCCTGCCAAGATAAAGATTCCACATGTTGCAACTGGAAGCCCAATTTTGTAATATTCCCCCTCTGTATTGGACATCTCTGCAGTCATATACAAGACTGACTTTTCAAATGGAAATGCATTTAGCTTTATAATGGAAATGGCATTCTCTAAGGTATCATGCAAATGGAAATGCAAACAAGGATCAGTTTCATAGATTGTTATTCAAATAGAGAAGATGAGAGTGGATTTGACTATGTAACACACACTCACGATTGTTATCAGGTGCCCACATGGCTGCAAAAATTAGTGAGTATCTTCCTTGTTGCAAGCACCGCAATCCAGGGCAAACTTTGACTGTGTAGTTTAGGTGATTATTATTAGGGATGCACCGATACTTTTTGAGTACCAATGCCGATACTTGGCATTTTCATGAGAGCTACCAAGGTGGCAGCGGTTGCAGCTGGGACCTGGCTCTGGCACTCCACCACTGTCCTGAAATCCTTAGTCTGTATTGTTTCACATGGCAATAAACAAAAGTGTATCAGTACTCGTACTTGTAAGTACTTGGGTAAGTACTAGTACTTGTACTCGCAAAACTGGTATCGGTGCATCTCTTTCTTTATATTTATAAAAACAAAATCATACATTAAAACAGAGATGTACAAATCCCGGGAGCTCCGTGTGCTCCTTACAAATGACAGCCGCCTCCTAACTTTTGAATTTTTCTCTAGTCTAGTCTTGGAGCTCGTAAAGTATCAGTACTTGTACTTGTACCGAGCACTGTACTTGGTATCGGTGAATCCCTAATTATTATATTGAATACATTTTGAGAACATATTTGATGTAGCTTCCACTTTTTTCCTGGTTGATGTTGTGTACTTTCATGAATCCATCTATATTTCCAGATACCTGTATATAAAATTTCCATCTGTTTTAGGAACAATCCCACAGCATCTGCAACCTTTCAAGTGAATGTCCAGCTAAAACCGAAGGCAGCCGAGTGAATAACCCAGCTGAAGAAAATAGCTGTTCGGCTTTTCACTTCTGGCTAAAATCAGCCGTACATCGGCAGCCTTCGGTCAACCAAAGTCCATAAGGACTTCAACTCGGCTGATCCAACACCTGGTAGTCTGAGCTGAAGCTCCGGCAGCTAATTCGCTGCTGTTCGCCCCCTATTCTTATAGGGGCCGAACGGCAGTGAGTGAATAGCCGAATGCCCTCAAGGTACCGAGCAGAATATAAATAAGTGAAGAGAATGAGAAAGAAAAAAGTTGCAAAATTATTTTAAAAATTAAAAATAAAAAAAAGGTAAAATTAAATACATTTTTTAAAGAAAATTAAAATTAAAAAAGAAACACAATTGGGCAGAGCTAGCAGTGACAGCTAGCTCTGCACAACTGTTTCCTATTGGCCGGCACCTGCCAGAGTGTTCTAGCGGGTCCCAGCCAATGAAAAAGTTTTGGATAGAGTAGAAAAACTTTAGAACCCCTCAATGCCCAGATTATATATACTACGGCAATAAAAATGTAATGAATCAAAAAAGAATTCCTGTTGTGTTTTTCACTCCAGATATTGTCAGACAGAATTTGCGGGTTGGTGACTTCAGTTTTTCCCATTGCAGATCATAAATACAGCCGAATCACCAGAATTTCATGTACAAATTGTTCCATAGTCATAGCAACATTAGCAACAAACTCTTTGAGATTAATTCCGTAACAAAGACTAGAGGACACCACCTAAAACTGGTAGAAAAAAAATTCAAACACAAGGGGCGAAGGGGGTTCTTCTCAGTTCGCACGGTTAGGGTCTGGAACTCGCTGCCTCAAGTGGTAATTACCGCGATTAATCTGGAACCATTCAAGAGGCTTTTGGACGACTTCCTGAGAGACCGAAATGCACAAGGGTACAGGTACTCTTAAGAATGAGAACACTCATGGACCTATACACACACACACACACACACACACACACATTAGGTTGGACTTGATGGACTTATGTCTTTATTCAACCTCAAATACTATGTAACTATGTAAGTGTGACACTTAGTGACATTGTATGCCAGGTGACTACTTTTAGCTTTAGCTTTCAGAGAAAAAAAGATTAACATGTTAGGTTTTAGTTTTAGGCCGAGTGGTACAGAAACATTTCTAGAATCCTTGGGGGATGGGAGGCTTTTTCAAATAAAAGGACAAATAAATGAATGTATTTATTGCATTTGTTTTTTTAGCTGCGCTGTTTTTGTAAAAAAAATACTACAAATCAAAACTGGGGAAAAAGTGTTTTCTTTAAGTTTTTTCCTCTTTTTTAAAATATTTTATTTGTCCTAAGTGAGGCGTTAGGTACACCTATGTGATATAAACATATTGCCAGGGCCGGATTCCCCACAAGGCCACCGAGGCCCGGCGGTCGAACATGCAGTTTCTTAGCCAAAGCAGTAACCAATAGAGTCTCTCCTTCAGTCTCTGTGAGCTATCAGTTAAGCCAGAAGATGTCATGCAGTTTCAGAGAGCAATACTCTGCATATATTACAAAAGCAATACTAAGCCTGTACTACATCTATATTGTAAGAAAGTATATTACTGCAGTGGAAGAATCACACAGCAAAAATGTCAAAAGTGCTTCAGTCATTTACGATCAGAAACTGAAAACAAGCTCAGTCATGAAGGGGTGAACTTCCTGTTGGTTAAAATTGTTGTGACTGGGGGAAAATTTCTCTAACAGGGTCCCAGAGAGCAATAACAACCTGAAAGGGGTTTCCAATCTTTCTGCACTCTATGCCAAAAAAAAAAAAGAGAAGTTTCATCTGGACATACACCTGAATGGAGCCTTCATTGATTTATTGTCTTTCCATGAATCACAAAGGGATCACTTCAACCACTTCTCCAGACTTGGGATGAGAGGCTTTCCCCCTGAACAAGCAGTCGGTTCCAAAACGGACAACCATACAGAGCCGATCCCTTAGTTTGGTTGTTACGTAAATCAAGCAGACCGAATATAGAACTGGAAAAATGTTCCAAATGAAATACATCCACAGAGTGCCAAATAATTCTATACCATACTGTTCAGTTTCATTTACTATAATACATGAAGCAGAAGTCAGAAAAGAGACCACTGTAAACTTTATTGCCTTGTGGTAGGTGTCTGCATTGCTCATGACCCCTGTAGAGCTTTTCAGTCTGCTTATGTGAAGACCAAGGAAAATAACCAGAAGTACTGAAGATGCAAAATACATGAGGAGTGGAAACATATTAGCCAAGAAATAAAAGATAGATACTAGGCGAGTTTGTTTCTCAAAATCCGAATCGAAAATGTAATAATCATAATTCATAAGAAAAATATTAAAGACTAGATACACAGAGGAGTATCCCAAACTCAGCAGCACAGAGGTAATAATCAGGTAGACGACCCATTTTGATATGAAGGCCTTCAAACGTAAGAAGAAGATGTTGTGAAAGGTGGAGATCCTGAAGCAGAAATAGATGGAGAGCAGGGTGGATAACCAGATGCTAGAAAAGTCTGATGTTTGCCAAGCGAATAAAATAAACACACAAAACGCGTCAAGCTCCGCAGAGTACAGATGTGAAAACATGTGCAACAGGCAAGAAATGTGATAGAACATCCTTGATATCCCAATGGAGGTGATAATGAGGTCGGTAGCCTTCGTCAGCTTTCCCTTCAGCCAGTCAATGACGTTCACAGCCACAATAAAGGATTGGACCAATAGTCCTGCCAAGATGACCATTCCAGATGAGGCGACTGGAAGCCCAGTTTCATCGTAGTCTTCCTCCGTAGAATTGGACATCTCTGCAGTCATATACAAGATTGTCTTTTCAAATGCAATTGCATTTAGCTTTATAATGGAAAATGTCATTCTCTAAGGTATCATGCAAATGGCAATGCAAACAAGGATCAGTTTCATGGATTGTTATTCAAATAGAGCAGATGAGAGTGGATTTGACTAAGTAACACACCCTTCCCTTTTTTTTTCCTCAGCTTTGCAGTGCTCTGGTTAGGGGGAGGGGTTAATTGAGCTCAGGTGTCTCTCATTGAGCAAGTGTATTACAAGCTAGTGCACCACTCATTTTGAGCTTGCTCACACAGGGCTTGGGAACAAAGTGCCTGGTAGCTAAGTGGCGTTAAAAAATTGGCGTTTAACCAGGGCGGTGGTAACTTATTCCAGTGCGGCGGTATAAATAAAATTTTGTGTATATTTAACTGTTGTGTATGAGTTAAATTTAAACTATTAGTGTATGAGTTAAAGTTAAAAGATAAAACTAATATATATAGAAAGAAAAGTAGTACTATTACATTGCTAAGGGTGCTGCAGTAGCACTCAAAGTGTTAAAGACCAACCCCAACTTAAACACAGGGGGATAGTGCAATCTAATCTAATCCCAAGGCGCTAGTGCGATTAAAATTAATCTAATATCATTTAATCCCAGGAGGTTTCATTAATCTAACCACAGGGCGCTAATATTATTATTAATATCACCATTAACCACATTCAACCTCAGGGGGAAAGCATAATCTAACCTAGGGCGGCAGTATAATTATACCAGGGGTCGGTAGTATAATTCAGTATAATTTATTTATCTTAATCTAATTTTAATTATTTAATTTAACAAACAAGTTATTGAACGGGCCACTCGTGATTCACTAAACCCTAGAAAATAAAGCTACAGTTAATTAATTAATCTTATATAATCTCTAATATACATTAATAAAAAATTAATAAATAAATACATAGTAAGGGTGGAATAAAATAATGTCTTCCATGAGTGGGTATGCAACCAGGTGCATGTCATGTGCAATGTATGCGTTCCTTGAACATGCGTTCGAGGGGGAATACAATTGTGCTAGATGTGAGCGAGTTGTCTGTTTAGAAGCCCAGATTCTGGATCTAAGCAACAAACTGGCAACACTGAGGAGCATGACCACCATGGAAAAGAGTCTGGACTTAACGCACCAGGCTGTCGTGGAGCGGGGTCTGGATGAGGAGGGGAGGGGTTGGAGGAGCGGGATCCAGAGGTGGGTAGCTGGGTTACTGTTAGAAGGCGGGGGAGGGGGAAGAGTGCTAGAGAGGTCAGCCCTGATCTGTTGTAACACAAATGACAGGGTAAGGCATAGCCGTCTTATTACCCAACCACCCACTGCTGGCTACAGCCCTAAACCATCCCTGACAAGTGCCCATATTAAAATAATAGACCACACCAGATTGGATAGAAAATGGCTGTACCAGCCGTTTATTACAAAATATATTTAAATATATAACTTTAAGTTCAAACATTAATATGACCATAAAACAACAATGTATTTGTAACCTATTATTTTAGCGTGAGGTCTGCGCAGGCACCACTTGTTCCACCACAGAAGATCTCTGCTTACCTCCTTAAAACCACTGGCCCCTAGCCACAACCCACCAACTCAGGGACAACATGGAAGTACCAGCAGAGACCTCCTACACCTATTTCTGACACCTCTCTCTGCTGAACCTGCCTAGGAACCAGCAGGACCGCGCACCACGGACGCATCCAGACAGGGTCACCCCACCGTTGCCCGCCGTGCGCAGACCACCACAACGCCACCGATAACCAGCACCTGAAACGACAAGCAAAGCAAAAGAAAAACAGCAGAAAACAAACAACCAACCAACGGGAGGGAGGGCGGGAAGTGTACTAACCGTGTGCTGGCTCCCAACTGCCTGGACCACCCCTCCTCCTGTCCACATGTGGCCTCCCTCAGGCTTGAGGCCTAGTCAGCTTCTCCAAGCCTTGGGTGGACTGCCCCAAAATTGAGCACATGGCAAATTCCTGAGTATTTATCCACTTCCCCAGCATGCACCACTGGCCATGAATTTCCTTGTGATTGGCTGGTGAGACATAAACACTCTTGACTATTTGTTGCCCCACTCTGCAGTAGGGTCCCACTCAGGCGGCTAAAATCAACAGCAGAACACCTAGAATTAACCAGATAATATCCAACTACAAATCAACTAGACTGATTACAGTACTAGCAAAGCTAAATTTCTAGTGGCCACTCCACTGATGGTGGTAGGTCCTCTCCTTCTGTTTACCAGCACTGTGTCCTCAGCTGACAAATAACTCAAGGAAGAAAAGTATACACCATAGCATGACCCTTAAAAGTTAAAAATCTTTATTAAAAGGTAAAAAACTCACATTTAAAAATGTATTCAATCAACATGAACCTTACGGTGTGCCTGGGAACGCCAAAGCACTATTCTTCCTCTCCTCACTGGGACCAGCAGAATGACGTCACTAACTCCGGCGGAGTGAGGGGGGCCTGGCACTATGCTCCCCTAGGAGCCCAATGGACTTGTATTGGGAAAGACTGTAAAAAATCTGGGAATTCATAAACCATTGAAGAGGAAGATGTATGAGACCTCATAGCCTGAGCTGTGAGACACAGATGTGAAGGCCAATTTATGGATGCGTCCAAGTCTCCGATGCCTCCACCTCTTGTTTTGATGCCAACTCCCAAATTTTGGATTTTCTATCACTTCATGTTGCAGTGACTATTGTCTGCAGAACAGATAGAGAAGGTGAACCTCTCCAGCAACAAAACAGCAGCCACTAAAAACATGAGGGGGTTCTGACCTTCCCTAAGCTATACAAAGCTATAGATACCCTCATTTTTATAACTGTGTCATGCAAACTATAGGAGTTAGGCGTTCTGCTTTTTAGAACTGAGAACTTAAATCATGATTAGGATCAGTGGCGTAACTATCACCATATCGACCCAGGCGACCGCTCTGGGGCCCGGGGGAAAACAGCTTGGCCCGGCCAGATGCCGTGCAGGCCGCAGTGCGTTCCTCTCCACAGAGTCAATAAGAGCCAGCAGCGGCGTTGGAGCAGGCTGGACCTGGCAGTGGAGAAGGAGGTGGGGCCCGTGGTCGGCAGCAGGGGAGGAGGTGGGGCCCGGTGATGAAGAAGGAGGTGGGCCCGGCGAAGGAGGAGGAGGCGGGGCCCATCAGTGACCGTGGAGGAAGAGGAGGCGGCCAGGTAAGACGTGCGACCAGCCCACCTGAGGGTGACCCTGCAGAGCCCACCATAGAGAGTCTATGGTGGGCTCTGCAGAGTCACCCTCAGGTGGGCTCTGCAAGGGGTATAACTAGAAATCACGGGGGCCCTATACAAAATTTTGCTATGGGGCCCTGTGATTTCTAGTTACGCCCTGCATTATGCATAAGCATATGTAACGCCAACATTTATTTTTTATTCATGATAGAGTACAGAGTAGAGTTAAAACTTCTATCAGGTTATGTTTTGCTATTTGTGTCCCGCTCGTGAGATTTCCCTTCACTTCCTGTCCTGGAGAGGCAATAGTACATGAGAGGAAATCTCTTCATCTCTTCAATGTTTCGGAGCGCAATCCCGTCTTAGACAATTATCAATGGAACATTTGACCCAATCGATGATATAACTTAATGTCTCACTCTGGTGACAACTCTTACTTTCTGTACAGGAGACAATGGTCACCAGGACGAATATAGAAGAATCTCCCAAGCAGGGACACAGACACCAATAAAAACCTGACCTGATCCTTCTTAACTTTATCCAAAATAAACACTATAATGAGTCAAAATGTGCAATCATCAAAATAGATTTGCGCTTTCCCTTTATCCTTTTTTTGCTGGTGATACACCAAATGAAAGACATGGAAGATGTTCCATGATTTAGAGTCGTAGTCAAATTTACTCGCATACTCTTGATTTGAATGAAGATCAACCTGGGCAATGTTTTACATTTCAATTTGCATGATACATTTATCAAAGTGAAGGTCCCTCGGTAAATGAAGGATATTTATATCATAGAGAAAGTACATGACTGGAACGATGGTCAAGTCTACAGTAGTTTTCCTTCTACAGTACAATTTGGGCTTTTAGTGGCTATGACTGGAATGTTCATTGTGGCTGGACTATCAGTACAATCATTGATGGCGGGTGTAGATGCCATTGACTGGCTGAAGGGTAGGCCAGCGATGGCTGCTAACCCAATATCACCTCTACTGGAATATTAAAGATCTCCCGTCTTAGGTGTCACCTATTACACTTCATTCCATATAGTTTCCCTGCAGTGTTACATGTAATGTGTTTTGCATTGACTTTATTCGCTGGGTTAACTTCTAGACGCGTGCAGGGCAAAAAAATTTGTTTCGGACTAAACAAATGAAAATGACAAACTTTTTCTTTCGTTTCGTCAATGGAAACAAACTTTCATGCTGTTTCGGATTCGGAGGCAACGAGCCACCGAATCCAAAGTTTCTTTGTGCGGTTTTGGATTCGGTGGCTCGTTGCCTCCGAATCCAAAACCGCACAAAGAAACTGCAGAACAAGCGGCGGCCGTTTTAGCCACCAGCATGTTCTGCGCAAGTGTGCCGTATTTTTGGAGTATATCTTGGTGTATACCAAGATGGCAGCACACGAATATATGTGGGCGCCTCCATCTTGGTGTATACCAAGATATACTCCAAAATGGCGAACACACTGGCGGCTGATCTAGCTGCCCATTCTGCAAATAACATCACCCATGACGTCAGGTTGATGTTATGCAGTCCACCTCCAAGATGGTGGCGGGCATGCGAAGAACGTACCAGCGGCCAATATGGCCCCCGCGCCTTCTGATATTTAATCTTTATATGCCCCTAATATTGTTTTAGTATATTCGGGCATATAAAAAAAAAATTATTTTGGATTCGGACGAACTGCCGAATCAACTGGATTCCGTTGATTTTGCAGGTTCGTCCGAATCCGAATGCACAGGTCTACAGGTGAAACTCGAATAATTATAATATCGTGCAAAAGTAATTGCAGTAAGTGCTGCAAAAGGGGCCCAAACCAAGTACTGAGTACATATGCATGCTTGTACTTTTCAGAGGTCCGATATTGTTCTATGTACAATCCTTGTTTTATTGATTGCATGTAATAATCTACTTTTTTGAGATTGTGGATTTGGGGTTCTTGGGGTTTTCATGAGCTGTAAGCCATAATCATCACAATGATGACAAATCACGGCTTGAACTATCTTGCTTTGCATGTAATGAGTCTCTCTCATATATTAGTTTCACCTTTTAAGTTGCATTAGTGAAATAAATGAACTTTGCACGATATTCTAATTATTCGAGTTTCACCTGTATTAACTTCATTATTTTCCATCTTCTGGTTATCCAACGTGGTCTCCATCTTCTTCTGCTTCAAGATCTCCACCTTCCACAATGTCTTGTTCTTCCGTCTGAAGACCATCATATCTCAGAGAGTCATATGCCTTATAATTGCTTCTGTGCTGCTCACATTTGGGAACGCTCTTACATATTTTTTGGTTATTCATCATACATTTCTAAACATTTGTCTTACTCTGACCGTCTCACAATGACCAAAACCTTCAAGATAAAATTTTCATTGGATTGTTTGTGGATCATTTTTCCATTTTACATATTTCCATCTTCTTCTTGCAGTTATTTTCCTGGTTTACTTTTTAGCTAAATGAAAACACATGGAAATATAATGAGGAGTAGACATGTGCGATTCGTTTCGTTCCGAATCGAAATTCGGACGAAATTTCGGAAATTCGGAGATTCGGATGTATCCGAATTCTGAATGACAGGTATAACGAATGCAAACGAATCCGAATTTCCGATTCGTTTTTTTGGGGCGAACTTTCGTTTTTTTTGGAAAGTGATATTTGAGCACAAAAAACCTTTTTCCCCCTCTTAAATGTCACTTTGCTGCAACGAACGAACGAAACGAATTAGAGACGAATTTTCGTACAGATTTCCGCTAACGAATTTAGTCCGAAACCGAATTCCGAAACGAATTGACTTTCGGACCCGAACTCTGAAAAACGAAATAAAGCAAAATCCGAATCAAAACGAAATGAAATGAAACAATTTTTTTGCTGGTGCGCATGTCTAGTATGGACATCTACCATAAGAGCATAATGTTTACAGATGTGTCTTTCCTAATGTGTGTTTTGTGTAGTATAGTAACTCTGACTGAACAGTATGGTACGGATGTCTTCAGCCTGGTGTGGATGTATGAAACCAAAGTGAATCGAGGGGCTTTTTTTTAGGTAAAACCAGTTAGCTAGAGTAGATGTTTTCTATATAACACATATATTTTTATTTAGTGGCATGTAAACCATATCAAATTAAAAACATAACATATAAAACAGTGGTTCTCAACCTGTGTAACCTCAGGACCCATATTTGTAATTGGTCATTAAAGGAGAACTATGAGGTCAGGGCTTTTCCCCCATAGTTCTCCTTAGGGTAACGGGAGGAAACAAACTAGCGTCCTCCCGTCACCCTAAGCTCAGTATACTGAAAATTACAGCTCACTATATACTGAGACGCCGCAGCTGAAGCGGATCCCGACAATTATGCCTGGATCCGCCCAGCTGCGTGAGTGACAGCTGGCTCTGCCTATCTAGAGGCAGAGCCAGCTGTACCCGCCCCCTCCCCCGTCCGTTCCGCCAGTCAGCGCTGGCGGATCGGAGCGTGGAGGGGGGAATCCAGCCCCTCCACTGTCACGGCAGAGAGCCGTGACAGGATCGAGAAGTGAGCGAACGCCGGTATGTGTTCGCTCACCTCCCGATCTACTGAGCCGACCTGTGACAGTCTCATTGTCACAGGTCGGCTAGAACTATGAGGTGAGTGAAAAGCACCCCCCCTCATAGTTCTCCTTTAAGTCACGACCCAAGTCGTACTACAATGGAATGCACGGCATTGCGGTACCACGCGTTCTGGTGTGGGCTATGGAGGGGGGGGGAGAGGTGCGTTTGGGGTGCCATTCAAATGAATGCACCAGAACGCATAGTAGGTGGGATTGCGTGGTACAGTGCATTAGTGGCACAGGACTGTTCGATTACCGCACTGTACTAGGGTGAACAGGCCCTCAAAAACACTGACAGACACAAACAACCACAGAGACGCACACACAGACACACACTAACCTTTAAGATCCACCCAGTCTCCCTACCTTATGAGAACTGGAGTGGATTCTCAGCCTGGGGTCCGGTGTGGGCTGCTGTGCTGTGACAGAGCTCCATCCATACGTGCATTGCTTGTACATCTCCCTTGTGCACCCTGTAGAAATGCCGGGACCCAGAATGTGACGTCACTCCGGTCCAGGCTCCTCTACAGGACACGCAAGGGAGCTGTAAGCAATGCATGTATGGATGGAGCTCCCTCGCGGCCATAGCTCCAGCCCACCCCACCTCAAGATGACACTCGGTGCAGGGCAGAATATTTTGAATGGCTGCTTGGCAGGAGAACGGACTGTGGTGCTAGGGGGAGGCAGAGGAGACTCTCACCTATAAAAGTGGAAGGCACGCGGTGACCCACTGAACACAGGGTCACAACCCACCAGTTGAGAACCAAGGATATAAAATATATGCCATGTGTTGCGTTCACATGAGGTTAAAACTGTCCCATAGTATAGAGGTACAGTATGTATCACTTGAAAATTTCCAGATGTAATAGGAAATAGAGGATCCTTCCCTCAATGCGTTTCACTGTAAAACAGCTTCCTCAGGAAGTTATGGAGACATGAGTGAAGTATAGTCAGCACACATAGAACAAGCTGGAAAATGCATCCAGATCTGTGTAACGACTCCCCTTCAAGGAGCCACAGGAGACGCAACTGTCAGGCAGCCTGTGTAGTTCAGGCAACCTGTATTGCTGGCTGGAGCCCTGACTGGCGAGGGTTAATCAGCCTGTGTCTCGCTGGCTGCAGTAATAGGCTAGTCAGCTGTGGCTTCATTAATCAAACCACACACCTCCATCTCTGGGATTGGCCTATTGGCGCCCTATTGAAGTATCATTAGCCTGTTCCCCAGTGCTTGTGATAGTTCTTGCTATACAAGCTGTGTGCTGTCGCTGCAAATACTGTGTCTGGAAATCTCGTTCGTCTTTGGTTCTGACCTTGGCCTGTCCCTGGATTACGCTTTGCTTTCTGCCAGCCCTGACCTTAGCTTGTGCCCGGATTACCCTTTCCTATATCTTGGATCAAGGATTGGGCCATCCTTAATATAATACAGGAGCTTCCACGTTACTTTACAACACAGCAGTAACAGTTTGTCTCAGGAAAAAGGGAGCAAGGGGTATATTCAACTCCCCAAACAAGAAATTGCAGGTCCCATCAGCTCTGGGATCTACCATCAGAGCCTTTTCTAAATACTTCTGGTCTTTGCCACCACCTGACTTGTAGACCAGGTGAGAAATCCCGGCCTGGAGTTGTAGATACAGCCACAGTCTAGGCAGGGCCGTCTTTAATATTGATTGGCCCCGGGGCACTTTCAGGCTGTAGTCCCCTCACCTGGCAGACTCCCTATCCCCCATCCAGGTGCAAAGGCCACCTCTGGCAGCTGCCCTTTGGGCCCCACAACAATGACTGGGCCCTGGGCAGCTGCCCCTTTTGCCCTGCGTTAAAGAGGGCCCTGAGTCTAGGCACCAGGTAAAAGGGCATAAAGGTCTTGTAAGCTTAGAAAAGCGAAATTAAATGAAATCAACCCCAAATAATGTGCACACCAAATAAAGTTTTCTGTTTTATAAATTTCAATATTTAGTCTGTCCCGATCTTTGGTGAACCCTTAGACTGCCTCCCCTTTGAAGGCAGTCTGTTCTGTTTTTTTGTATGCTGTTATCAGGTTACTAATACGGTTGACAGACTACTGTAAAAGGGCAACTGAATGAGCACTGATCTCCAGGAGTAAAACAACCCCAGTTCTTGTATCCCAAACCTATATAGTTTTTCTTTTAGGCAAATGTTACAAAAGTAACGTAGACTGTAAACTCTCTAAAATAAATCTCACTTTCTCTTTGTGGTATAAGTATGGCCTCCCATCATAAAATATGTGCTACAGCACTTTATTATAAGTACATGTGCACTCACAGTTTTCCCCCTCCAATTTCCCACAAATATCTGTTGATCCTGCCAGTGAAGTCCACAGCTTCTTGTGATGGGGTGGCAACGATGCTGCACTGCTCCTGAATTCAGAGAGTTGTCACGTTCATGTAGGCTGTGCCAGCTTTCACTACAGTGAGAGGAGAAGATGTTGCAGGGGGTGTGACTATTATTATACAGGATTTATATAGCGCCAACAGTTTGCGCAGCGCTTTACAATATAAGGAAGACATTACAATACAATTCAAGACAAGATGGTAAGGAGGGCCCTGCCCCTGAGACCTTACAATCTAAAAGGGAAGGACCAGTGATACATGAGGAGGTAGCTGTGTGGGGATGAATTGTTTGAGAACGTGATGGTTGAGCGGTTAGGTTGAGGTGGTATAGGCTTCATTTGATTCAAATTCTTCATTTGAATGCAGATCGATGTTGGCGATGTTTAATATTGCCCTGTGCAGCACACATTTAGTTGACCGATGTAAATACTGGATACTCAGAACATTTTTAAAAAGACAGATGAAGTACAGAGTGACCAGAGAGATGGCCGCCTTTACAGGGGAAGAATGTGGTTTTCCTTCTACAGTACAATTCTGGACTTCCATTGCCACCATGGGAATAGTCGTTCTGACCGGACTATCACTGCAATGTTTCATTGTGGCGGTGAATGTCATTGACTGGCTGAAGGGAAGGTCAGTAACGGCGGCTGAGCGAATCATCACCTCTATTGGAATAACAAGGATCATCATGCTTATGACTTGCCCATTATACTTCCTTTCATACAGTTGCTCTGCAGAGGTAAAGATAACAACTTTTATATTGAATTTATTCACCGGCTTCACATCAGGTTTTTCCAGCAACGTATTGTCCACCCTGCTCTCCATCTTACTCTGCTTCCAAATTTCCAACTTTCACTGCGTCTTCTTCCTAGGTCTGAAGGCCATCATATCTCAAAGAGTCGTTTCCTTTATTGTTGCCTCAGTCCTGCTTTCGGTTTTTTACGCTCTTATGCATTTCTTTATTACTTATGATGTGCTGTTTGGAAATTTCACCAACTATGACTTTTTCTATGTCCATCAAACAGAGGCGCTGAAGCTTTCCTTAATTTATTTGGGGAACATTTTTCCACCTCTCTTATTTTTTGGATCGTCATCTCTTCTCATTATTTTCCTCGGCTTCCACATTAGCCAGATAAAAACTCACAGACATGCGGTGAGCAGTACGCATACGTATTATAAGATGATCCTGTTTACATCCTTGTCTTTCGTCTTATGTGCTTTGTGTAGTATACTGAATCTAACTGCAAAGTATGGTATGGAAGCGTTGGGCATTGTGTGGCTGCATGTTTTTTGGAACATTTTCCCAATACTGCACTCTGTTTGCCTAATTTATGTAACAACCAAGCTGAGGAATCAATTTCTACAGATTGTCCATTGTGGAATAGGAATGCTTGTTCAGGAGAAAAGCATCTGAAGTTGGCACAAGAGAGTCGGTGGAGGTGACCGCTTTTTAACATAAGACAATAAACATATAACTGAGCCTTTAACGAAAACCCATATTAGAATGTATTTCAATCCTATAAATATAATTAACACAATTTAAATATTCATTTTTTAATGTTTGGGCATGTTTAAAGGACTGAGGTGAGAAAAAATCTCTAATGTCTTATGGAAGCAGGGGCAAACTAGGGTCCTTTCGCCTGGGAAGCAAACTCAACAAACTAACCCTTCTATGCTAGGGAGATTAATCATGTCTTCCTGCTGCTCTGCTCGCATGACATCTTAAAGCATTGGATGGAAGTTGGTGCTTGAAGCCTTAAAAGAGAACTATGAGGTAAGTGTTTTTCCCCATAGTTCTCTTAAGGGTCACGGGAGGACAGATACTAGTGTCCTCCCGTGACCCAAAGCTCAGTATATAGGGAGCTACAGCTTGCAATATACTGAGACCACCGCAGCCGGGACGGATGCCGACAATGCTGTCTGGATCCGCCCAGCTGCGTGAGTGACAGCTGGCTCTGCCTATCTAGAGGCTGAGCCAGCTGTGTCCGCCGCCTCCCCCGTCCGTTCCGCCAGTCAGCGCTGGAGGATCGGAGGAGGGAATCCCTGCGGGGTTCTGCAGGGAGATGATCGAGAAGTGAGCAAACGACGGTATGCGTTCGCTCACTTTCCAATCTATTGAGCCAACGTGTCACAGCTTCATTGTGATTTTCATTCAGCTCATAGTTCTCCTTTAACCCTACCATACGCTGTGATCACAGGTCTGAATGGGGAGCAGATAATCTTATAATGGCCAGTGTGTGATACTGACTGTGGATCCAACTTTGCATGAAAAGTGAAGTATCTCCACTGATGCAAAAAATATGTATAATGTCAAAGAGAGATTTTTACATAGAGGCACCTTGTTCTCATAATTCAAACCAGTCACTAACAGACAAACCAGCATGAACACCATTTTACCAAATCAGAACATAGCAAAGCATGACATAGACACAATTTCCATGATGCATGATTTAGAGAACCTACTAAAAACAAATTCCGTCACCAGTCAGAGATAGCCTTTCTAAGAACCTACATAGAAGAACAGATGTCCCCCAAAAGTCTACACATCTACACACCTTCAGCCTTCCCCAATGACCTGCTTTATACCACAGAATGGTATCAATATTTAGAAGCCTGCACAAAAGGGAAGATGGAACGTATTTTTCCGAAAAGACAATCAGTCTGCGAAAAGGTGAACATGTAATTAGAAAAAAAAGTCTCCCTAATCCCATACACAGAATACTGTTGGGATCCAGAGCGCCTCCAGGTGGCGCTGGAGACAAGCCCTGCAGTTCCTGTGCTCACCTGCAGTTGTCTCCATGAAGCCATCAGCTATTAGGTACCAGACCACCACTGGGTGGTGCTGGAAACTGCAGCTCCAGTGCTCACCTGCGGGTGTCTCCCAGCTGCCAGTACTTAGCCATCACCTGATCCTTCCTGGGAGGATATTTAAACCCTCCCTGCAGTCAGGACGATGGCTCCGTATCCTGCTATCATTACCTGTATGCAGTCCTGAACCCTGTTCCCTGTATGCAGTCCTGAACCCTGTTTGCAGGCTTGTAACCTGTTTTGCAGTCCTGAACCTTGTTACCTAGTTTGCAGTCCTGAACCCTGTTTCCTGTTTTGCAGTCCTGAACCCTGTTCCCTGTTTTGCAGTCCTCAACCCTGTTACCTGTTTTGCAGTCCTGAACCCTCTTCCCTGTTTTGCAGTCCTGAACCTTGTTACCTGTTTTGCAGTCCTGAACCTTGTTACCTGTTTTGCAGTCCTGAACCTTGTTTCCTGTTTTGCAGTCCTGAACCTTGTTTCCTGTTTTGCAGTCCTGTTACCTGTTTGCAGTCTTGGGCCCCGTTACCTGTTTGTAGGCCTGATTCCTGCTTGTTGCTGTCCTGTTATTAATATAAATAAACTGTATAAAAAACACATACTGCCTTGTCCGGTGTGATTATATGTGTGGGGACAACCTGTGTGGGTACCTGTATACGGTGTAGGGACACCTGTGCCGGTACCCCTGACAAATACCCAGAATATATCACCAAATTAATTTAATAATAAACCGTTTACGTAAATATGAACATTTAATAATGAGTAACAAATTAAACAAGCTCAGAAGAGACAGCACAGAATATACCAACAGTAGAGCTAGACAAAAGAATAACCACTACGACCTGAACCAACCAAACAACAAACAGTCAAACCCTAACCCTATCCAAAAGGGAATACCCCCCATCACCAGTGGCGTAACCAGAGTTACAAGCGCCCTGGGCAGAACAAAATGTTGCGCCCCCCCCCTCGGGGTCTCCGTAAGCTGTCTCCTGCAGAGACCCCCACAGGCCCTGCAGTCTGCCAGATCTCAGGGGGGATGTGCAGGATCTGTGGTGGGCTTTGCAGGCTGCAGAGACCCCTACGGATCCTGCAAAGCCCCCCACGGATCCTGCAGAGGCCCTGCAGTCTGCCGGATCTCAGGGGGGTTATGCAGGATCTGTGGGGGGCTTTGCAGGCTGCAGAGACCCATATGGATCCTGTAAAGCCCCCACCGATCCTGCAAAGCCCCCCACAAATCCTGCAGAGTCCCCCTGAGACTCTGCAGTCTGCCGGATCTCAGGGGGGCTGTGCAGGATCTTTGGTGGGCCCTGCCAGCACAGTCGTCCTCCTACCTGGCACTGGAAAAAAGGCCTCCCTTGCTGCCTCGGCACCCAATCAACGTTGCTTCTGAAGTCTCCTCCATCTTCCACCTTTCCCCGCCTCCTCAGCTACAGTCATAGGCCCTCCAGTCTCCTCCATCTTCACCCCGCCTCTTCGATCTCCGCCGGGCGTCCGCCCCATCTCCTGTCTCCGCCCC